>NW_015386396.1:266568-287001 GCF_001527695.2 Protobothrops mucrosquamatus
CATGATAGCAGTGTTCCAATATCTCAGGGGCTGCCACAAAGAAGAGGGAGTCAAGCTATTCTCCAAGGCGCCTGAAGGCAGGACGAGAAGCAATGGGTGGAAACTGATCAAGGAGAGAAGCAACCTAGAACTAAGGAGAAACTTCCTGACAGTTAGAACAATTAACCAATGGAACAACCTGCCTCCAGAAGTGGTGAATTCTCCAACACTGGAAGTTTTTAAGAAGAGACTGGACAGCCGTTTGTTTGAAATGGTGTAGGGTTCCTGCCTGGGCAGGGGGTTGGACTCGATGACCTCCAAGGTCCCTTCCAACTTTATTATTATTATTATTATTATTATTATTATTATTATTATTATTATTATTATTATTATTATTATTATTATTATTATTATTATTATTATTATTATCCTGGGACAACCATCATCAATACAAGCCAATTGCCAAGCATCCACATTTTGATTTGGTAACCCATGGGGGTGCTGAAATGGTTGTAAGGGTGAAAAATGGTCATAAGTCACTTTTTCAGTGTGGCTACCTACAACTTCAAATGATCACTAAATGAATGGTTATAAGACAAGGACTACCTGTATCTGGGACTGGGGTCTTTTGTTCTGTTGCATACAGATTCCAGGAGAAGTGAGTTACCTACCCATTCTGAAACAGGAGCTGGCAGTATAATTACCAGCCCAAGTAGAACTCTTTCATCTGTGCCTATAGCCTCATCCAGACACCCTGGAACTCGTGTTGAGATGAGCAGCAAACAAATCCAATAAACTCAGATAAACGTTCTAAAAAGATAGTGCTCCCCCAAAGCATCTGACAGGCTGATGGTTTATGACAGATATCGGCTTCTTGCAACCATCACCGATTCTTAAAATTGGTCTCACAGAGACTTATTTTGTCATATGTTCTATAGGTTCCAAGAACTTTAGAGAAAAAAAGGAGATTGAGTCAGGAAGGCTCCTTTTGAAGGATCAGCTGGTAGCTCTTGTCCCCCAAATGAATCTCTGCTAATAAAAATGTTTTACCCTTAGGAATTCATGGAACAAATTAAAAAGTTGCTGTGGTAGAATGGATGTATATTTTTGTGTGCTTGTACTTGTGCTGTATTTGAAGGAACCTAAACAACCTTATCCACTGCTAGATTTAATCAGAAATGGTTTTTAAACCAGTCAGACATAAAGATGAATAGCAACACTTGTTATTAACAGTCAGATTAATTTACAGCTCTGATGTTAATTTAATTAATTTAATTTACTGGAACTGTAAAATTGATGTTCAGATTAATTTGCAGCTCTGATGTTTTGCTGCTTCAAGCTATAATTGTTTGTACATCTGTGAAATCTGTGTTTGACTTTTGAGTCGTCCTGGATCTACCAGTTAAAGAACTGGGCAGTGCCTCTTCCTTTTAACTTCAATAATCCTCCACTGTCACAAGTTCTCGGATGATCCATCACGTCTTGAATTCTATTGAGTAAACTTATTTTCTCCACACAGCTGGGCTCCCATCTGAAAAGAGAAATCAGCACACAAGTTCTGCTTTTATGAAAGCGCTTTTTGCTCTTTTTTTTTAATAAAAGCCAGAGTAGGGGTTTCAGATTCTGTAAATTTGTGAAACTGATTTAGGGCATAGCATACAGTTGAGTTCTCCTTTGAATCTTAGTGTATCCTTGCTCCTTCTGAACTTACAACACTTAGGTAACTGTAGCTGAGTTTTAGCCATAAAGCAGATGAGGCGATACAACTGGCTGGTCCTAGATTGTTCTCAGGAACAGCTGTGCAGTGTAGGTTAACCTTGGCAGGGATTCTTTTTTGTCACAAAATTTAATGCAGATGGTGAACAGACTGCCCAATTTACTTATAATTTTTAAAGGGGTTGTATCAGTTGCCCATTCTGAAGTTTGTTCACCATAGGCTCTGTTTGCTTGAACAAATTCTTCAATTCTAGCCAAAAACACAAACCTTGTCACCTTTGACTAATAATTAAGCACTTCATTACATAAGAACAAAATAGCCAGTTTCGAAGTCTGCTGTTAATGAGTTGTTTTCTCCCAAGTGAGGGAACTAAAACGTGGTTCATTAAACTCCAAGGCAAACTCTTTCTTATTGTTTTGTCTTTAAGAATTATTCAAGTGGCAAATAGCTTTCCTCCTCACTCAGAAAAAAAAGTCTCTCTGCAAGTTGTTTCCCCTGTTTTGAGGAAAAAACAATTTAATCTTTTAGAGTTTGTAATTGTCCTGCTTCACAGCCCTGTTTAGGGACCCATTTGTATTCAATGTGTTTGGCAGCCAGATTTTCTTTTGTAAAAATAAATACAAATTTTATTAAAGAAATTCACTGTTGTGCATCATCCAGACACACACTCTTGTGAGATGGTCAGCCATATAAATACGATGAATATTTTTAACAAAATAAAATCAATATAAATATAAGAAAAGAAAGAGTGAAAACAAGAATAATGAGTAAGTAGAATAGATTGAAATATAAATAGAAGAGGAAAAAGAAAAAAAATGTTCAGGTCTTGACAGATTATAATATTTGTCAGCTATAAGTGCTGAGGAAAATAACGAACACAAGAAGAGGTGACCAACTGCACACAGTAAGAACTTCCACATTAGCCTATGTTACTCTGCGGGAGAATATGCTAGCTCTGTTTGATATAGATCAGGGGTAGGCAACCTTGGCTCTTTTATGACTCATGGACTTCAACTCCCAGAATTCCTGAGCCAGCATGGCTCAGCTTGGAAACTCTCCCTTTCCCCTCAGCATGGCTGGCTCAGGAATTCTGGGAGTTGAAGTCCACGAGTCATAAAAGAGCCAAGGTTGCCTACCCCTGATATAGATCAAAACATGCAAAACAGGTAAAGATGGGAAATGAGTTGAACTAGTCGTCAGGTGAAAAAAGCCCATAGTTGCCAGGGAGGCTGTGAACTCTTGAGTCATTCCAGAACCTACCCCAGTTTAGGACTTGAAGATTGTATTCTCTCAGCCTCAATAGTCCCTTGTAAAGCATCCTTATATGTTAAAATTTCAAGTAGGATAGAGGAAGCCTTTGTTATTTATTTTTCCTCCAGCCAATAGATTTGTTTGGCCAACTTGATCTTATCATCAAATTTTGCACAATCACATGCTTGTTTGTCACTGTCTGTTCAAGGAAAGCTACCCGTGTTGTTTCTGCAGTCTGAAACTTTTATTTTAGAATTATACCTATGATGATACTTTTTATTTTGGTGGGTCAGGGATTGTAACAATAAAGTGACTTATTTCCTTTTCTTTCTCTGAAGATATTTTAGAGAATTTACTAAACTCCTGCATTAAGGAACAGGTGAATCTCTCCAGGGGTGGAATTCTGCGGTCTTTTAATATCCTTTATAATCTTGTACCTTCCTTTCCAGCTTCATATAATCCATTTGATAGTAAAAGAAGAAGAAGCTTGATAAAGCTTGGTAAACCATGTGTAATTGTTATTTTTTTAAAAATATTCAGTTGAAAGAAACGGGAATTACACTCTTTGGCCCTTCAACTGTAACCTTGCTGTGACTGCTGCCATTGTTTCCAATGAAAGACACCTCCCTGTTCTGTTTATCAACAGGGTCTCTTCTTATCTTTCTAGGAGACAATGGTCCTTGGTCTGAAAAATGTGACTATGCAGGAAGTGTTGGTCCATATACAGGGATGTGGCAAAGAACAAAAGGTAACAGCACTTTTTGAAAGTTCTTGTCAGCTTTTCTGAATAAATAATTTGGGCTGCATTTTCTTTTTTTACTACTTTTTTTCCCCAATCTGGTAGCTCCTCTTTCTTCTTTTGAAACATGCTTCGCTGGGCACATGGCTGCATGAAGTTAGAGGGCTATCCTATAGTCAGTTTTGCCTCCAGCAGTCATTTATGAAATGCAGTCAGCGTGGGAAAGTTGTCTGTGTGATGTTCACTCTTTCAAACATGATAAAAGAAATATTAGTTACATGTTATGTAACATCAAAAACAAACTCCTTTATGGCTCGCAGCCATTTTTATTTATTCACACTATTGTGATTGTACTTAACCCTTAGATAGTTTTGTCAGAGGCACCAAGTTTGAAAAGAAGATCGCTTTTATTTTTCATGGTTTCTCGCACACTTATTTGTCATGGTTTAGAAAGACTGTCACAATGGAACTTTGCACACTCCTATCAGAACAGGGGGTAACATTCTCTCAGCTCAGATGGCAAAGGAAGAGGGACAGTTTATTTCTGCTTATGCAGACAGGAAGGTGCAGTGTAAATGCAGATCTTTCCTGGTTTTGTATGTGATACCCTTGGCGTGTATGTCTGTGAGTGAGTAGGCATGAACCGATGCTCTTAAGGTCATATTTCCCCAGTTACTCTTTGGGAATAGCAGCAGCTGGCTTTTCCTCATCTGTTTCCTGTCCATTTTCCAAATATAGAAGGGGAAAAAAAAGACTGTGGCAGAAGTCCCCCAGAGGAAGTCCCAGGGGTTTCTTTTCTTTGTTTAAACACTGTTCTGTAGTTTTAAAAGTTCATATCTGCACGCATGATATCGTTTCGTTCACGCAAATGAATGTCTCAGATTGGCAGCCCTTGCTTTTCCAAAATAAAATCTATGTCATAAAAACAATTAATTTTTATATTAATAAAAATAATTAATAATACATCACTTTAATTTTAATCTTTAAAAATAGATTGGGGAACTTCATAGAGAAATTCCCACAGCATCAAGGTAGTGCCTTGCTGTGGGTTTATTATGATTATGATTATTAATGTTTGTAACAGATCGGTGTGCGAAAGGACGATAAATGCCAACAGTGAATAAAGTTGAAATAGTGGTCGGCAATTTGCTAGCCTTTTTTATTTGAATATCAGTAGCTCTCTGGAGTCTTAGATGCCTTTTCATAAGCGCTTTGATTTGAAGCAATTTTTAAAAATTAATTATTAAACCCCAAATCAAATTTACAATAGATTGGAATGTTGAACAAAATGAAATATGCAAAATGTAGTATATATAATACAACATCAAAGGGAGGAGGAGGAGGAGGAGGAGAAAAAGAAGAAGAAGAAGAAGAAGAAGAAGAAGAAGAAGAAGAAGAAGAAGAAGAAGAAGAAGAAGAAGAAGAAGAAGAAGAAGAAGAAGAAGAAGAAGAAGAAATGAGATAAAGTTCCAACATTCTGTCTTATATAGCTGTATAATTCATTTTGCATTGTAAAGTAATATTTTCCATCTATTTCTGTTCTTAAACTGTTACCTTATCCGAAGATGTTAGCTACTTTCCTGCTTTTTTTTGTACACAAGGATCTAGAAAAAAGTGAATCAATTCATAGGGAGACTTTCATTAAGAAGTACTAAAAATATTTCCTTGAGAGAAAAAAAATCATCATCTATGTCTTGTTAGGATAGAATGTCTTACATATGTATGAGATAATTCTCTGTAGCTTCTCAGAAAATCTTGAGAAGTGTTTGGAAAAGAGTGACATCTGAAATTGGTCCAGGAACATCTCCTTTGCTGCTGATTTTTCATTTTTGTTTTTTTTAGTTTCTCTCCTGTTTCTTTCAAGGGAACATTTTGTTTCTGTCATCTCTCAGATTTTTCCTGGAATTTTTTGTAATTTGATGCAGTAGAGAACTTGAATAGCCTCTGATGAAATAAAAGCCAGAATATGAATTTGGTTGGAGATGTGTGCTTCCATAAAGACGTGATCCAGAAAATGTCTCTATTCAAACTGATATATATTTGATATTCTTTGTGCTTCAGGACAGTGAATGAAGGAAAGATAGGTCAATTTGTCAACTGGCCACCATTTATTTGAACTAAAAGCATTGGTGGGGGGATCCAAATTGAGTTTGTTTCCTTTAGTCCACTTTTCAGTGGAGAACCTTTAGATTTAACAAGCAAAACTAGAGATTTGTCACAAGTGCATCTGTTGTTATACTGAGTTAGTGCTTCCGGTTATGAGCCCCATTAAACCTGGCTTTCTTAAGAGAGAAATCAAACAGTTTCATGATGGGCATCTGTTAGAAATCAGGTTAGATGAGCTAAATCTTTTTACTCTAGGGAAAATAACATTTCTAATGAAGGGATATTCCATGGAGACTCAAACATTTGAAATTACACAGAGCCACAAGGGAACAATTTTCCGTGTATACTAAGGGCACAACAAGTAATCATTTTATAATAAAGTTTCTTTCATGTTGACCTCAGTTACTGGCACAGTTTTGGATATTTTCATGTATGTACAATATCTTAGCAACACAGAACAATGCTTTTTTTTTTTTTTTTGCTGTCCCCTGCCTGGGATATCTTGGTGGTTTACAGGATAAACTTACCCATCTTAACTTCTGATGCTGCAATGATTCACTTAACAACTATGGCAATAAAGGTTGTAAAATGGAGCAAAACTCGCTTAACAACTGTCTCAGCAACAGAGATTTTAGGCTCAATTGTGGTCGTAAGTGGAAGACTGCCTATACTGTACAAATTGAATTAGCCTAGCAGCAAAGACACATTTTATGGTTTTGTGCTAGGAATAACCCATGATATGATGACGATGATGATGAAGAAAAAGATGATGATAGACATTGCTGTCGTTGAAAAGAACCATTTTTCATTTATTGATATAGCCACTCCAAGAGACAGCAATATTAAAGACACAGAATTGGAAAAGATGACAAAATAACAAGATTTGGAAAAAGTGGTATTGGGGCAGTTGGTGCAATACTTCAGTTTTACACTTAGGCAGGAAAAACCAAAGGTACAAGTACAGATTAGGCGAAACCTGGTTCAAAAACATTAACCGTAAGGGGGCCGTGGAGTCCTAGTGGATGATCCCTTAAATACGAGCCACCAGAATGCAGCAGCAGCCAAAAACACTAATACAATGCTTGATTGTATAAACAGAGAAATAGAATAAAAATCACGTGAAGTATTAGTACTGCTTTATAAAGCCTTAGTAAGGCCATACCTGGAATACTGCATCCAGTTTTAGTCACCACATTACAAAGAAGATCTTGAGACTCTAGAACAGGGGTAGTCAACCTTGGCTCTTTTATGACTCGTGGACTTCAACTCCCAGAATTCCTGAGCCAGTCATGCTGGCTCAGGAATTCTGTGAGTTGAAGTCCACGAGTCATAAAAGAGCAAGGTTGACTACCTCTAGAAAGAGTGCAGAGAAGAGCAACAAAGATTTATCAGGGGCCTGGAAGCTAAAATATATGTAGAATGGTTGCAGGATTTGGGTTTGGCTTGTCTAGAGAAAAGGACTAGGGGGCGGACATTCATACTCCCGCACCATCCTTCCATTTCCCACCATCCGGTCACAGCTGAAGAAGCTTCTTGGATGAGAAGCAAAACGTCTTCAAAGAAAAACAAGGAAGTCCAGTTGACTCCTGAAAAGGCACCTTTGGGACAACCATGACCTGAGTGAGAATCTCCATAGACATTTAGTTATGCACTTTGGGATGGGCACTCTTCGAATGGTGCAGGAGTATGAATGGAGTTCCAGAAAACCTTGCAGAATACAGGAACGCGGCAGAAAACATCCTGCAGCCAGAAGGCTCCATACACATTTGCACTACTCAGGTGACCCAAAAGACACAGAAAACCTCCAAATGGTGTCAAATTGCCGGCCCATGGGCCGGTTGCATCATGCGGAGGCTGCGCCCACCCCAGCTCCCGCAATGAAAAAAAAAAGTTGCAATACGTTGTGACATGTCACGTGATGCGGCGAGTTTGACACCCCTGCTCTCAAAGAATACAAATGACCAGTTGTCTGCAAGGAATATAAATCCGAATATAAATCCTTCCATTCCCCACCATCCGGTCAGAACTAAAGAAGCTTCTTGGATGAGAAGCGAAACGTCTTCAAAGAAAAACAAAGTCCAGTTGCCTCCTGAAAAAGTACCTTTGGGACAAGAGACTGAACGGACACGTGTCTGAAATGGTATAGGGTCTCCTGCTTGAGCAAGGGGTTGGACTAGAACAAGGCTTTTCAACCAGTGGTACGGGTACCACCTGTGGTACATTGGCACCTGGCCGGTGGTACGCAACCATCCTAGAAAAGTAGCGGGGGAGGGGAATAAGCTGAACCGGTGGCAGCACCGCACAAGTCTGAGCGAGAGATGGCTGGTGCTGCCGGGCTGTCAGGGCTCAGCAGAAGCGCCAGGATCAGCGCCAGGATCCAGCTGGAGCTCGGTGCTGAGCCCTGAAGAAGCACCAATCAGCTGGAAAGCAACACTGATCCTGGCGCTTCTGCTGAGCCCAGAAGAAGCGCCGATCAGCTGGAATGTTGCAGCATCTCCAGGGTCTTGTGATTTACATTCAGATGCTTGGCAACTGATTCATATTTATGACGGTCACAGTGTCTCAGGGTCATGTGAAGTGACCGAAACCTGCTGCAACCACCCAGCAGACGGGGGGAATAAAAACCAAACACCCCCCACCCCACCCCCACTGCCAATCCTCAAGAGAAATTCTCACAACAATGAAAACCTCAGACAGGAGGAAGAGCGCAGCCAGGCGGGCAGGCAGGTGTCTTGCTCGGCTGTGGCTTGGGAGGCACTTTTTTCAGTGCCATTGTAACTTCAAACAGTCACTAAGCGAACTGTTGTAAGTCGAGGACTACCTGTACTTTTTTTTTTTTTTTGGTCATCAAGTTTTTGACACCTTGCTAGGCAATATTGCCATATCCTAAAAGTAGTACAATGGGTGAAAAGGTTGAAAAGCCCTGGACTACTAGAAGACTTCCAAGGTCCTTTCCAGCTCTACTCTGATTGATTGATAACCTCCCAAATACTAAAAGAAGGATCTGACTTAAGTTGTTTGTCATTTATCTGAACGCCAGAAGTAAGATTGTGGTTGCCAAATTTTCAATTGTCTGCTAGGGCTAGACTTTCAATTCATGCTGTGAAAAGCTATTAAAAAAATTTTGTATAGCAGGATGCTTTGGAAGATGTAAGTCCTGGCTAAATTGTTTTCTGCTCTGTTGGACAACCATAGATGAAGTGAAGTGATTGCTTTGGGGGAAATGAAGTTTGCCAGTTTAGGAGGTGAGCCAAAGACCCCTCAGAGAAAAGTGGGATTAGTCTGATCTGCTTCCTATGTTTCTGTGTGAAGAGGCAAAGGGGAAATTGCCTACAGGGCCTGCAGGAGGGATAATTTTTTTAAACAAAGCAGCTGTGCCAGGTGTATCGTTATATAAATGTTTTTGCAATCTGATGAAACAGTTTGTGCAATGAACATTTCCAAATCTTGTTACATAAATGGAGTATAAAAGCACACCCAGCTTCATCCCCATCTTGACATCTGGACCTGGAAGCAAAGTTGGATTATCTTGAAACTTGTGGGAAGTGTTTATTTTCATTCGTGTAGATTTGCTGACACAGTTCTTCAAATCTTAAACACTGAATATGTCTGTAAGTTTTGATATCCTCTAAAGTTGTTTTTGTTGTTTGGGTGGGAACCCTCAGGGTTTGGCCTTGTTCTTTGAAAAGGGAGCCACCCTTCCTTAGCTTGATCACTGATTTGCCTAATCCTCCCTAATTTGGCAGCATCTTTCATGATATGCATCTACTTCTTTCTCTCAGCTTCAATTCTCGCAGTCTCCACGGTGAATTCCCAGGTCTAACATTATTCTGGAGCTACATAGTTTTATGTAAATGTAAATAAATCCGCTGACTACTAAAACGGCTTTTATGCGTGTCATTCACCAAGTTGTTCTCTGCAGCATCTTGGGTCTACTATGCTTTCTCAAGGGCTCTCAAGAGAAAGTAATTTAAAAGGGGCAGAAGTGTAAAACTTACTCCCAAAGGCAGCTTGATACATACTATGTCATGCTGTCTCTTTGAAACTACTTCTAGTCTTTAGAAGCTGCCATATATCAATAGCCCTTAGACTTATATACTGCTTCCTAGTACCGCTTCCTAGTGCTTTACAGCAGGGCTTTTCACCCATTGTACCACTTTTAGGATATGGCAACATCCGAGTACCACCAGTCGCCTAGCAAGGTGTCAAAAACTTTATGACCAAAACAAAGGAAAAAAGTGCTAAAGTACAGGTAGTTCTCGACTTACAACAGTTCGCTTAGTGACTGTTCGAAGTTACAATGGCTCTGAAAAAAGTGCCCCCCAAGCCACAGCTGAGCAAGACACCTGCCTGCCCGGCCGGCCGTGCTCTTCCTCCTGTTCGAGGTTTTCATTGTTGTGAGCATTTCTGTTGAGGATTGGCAGCGGAGGGTGGGGTGGGGGGTGTTTGGTTTTTATTCCCCCCGTCTGCTTGGTGGTTGCAGCAGGTTTTGGTCACTTCACATGACCCTGGAACACTGTGACAGTCATAAATATGAATCAGTTGCCAAGCATCTGAATGTAAATCACAAGACCCTGGAGATGCTGCAACATTCCAGCTGATCGGCGCTTCTTCTGGGCTCAGCAGAAGTGCCAGGATCAGTGCTGCTTTCCAGCTGATTGGTGCTTCTTCAGGGCTCAGTGGAAGCACCAGGATCAGCACCAAGCCCTGACAGCCCCGAAGAAGTGCCGATCAGCTGGCGCTTCCGCTGAGCCCTGCAGCTCCAGCCATCTCTCGTTCAGGCTTGTGTGGTGCTGCCACCGGTTCAGCTACCACTTTTCTAGGATGGTCACGTACCACCTGCCAGGTGCCAATGTACCACAGGTGGTACCCGTACCACTGGTTGAAAAGCCCTGCTTTACAGAACTCTCTGGGTGGTTTACAGAGTCCGCCTATTGCCCCCAACAATCTGTGTCCTCATTTTACCAACCTCGGAAGGATGGAAGGCTGAGTCAACCTTGAGCTGGCAAGGAAAGCCAAAAATAACTCAGACACTGAGTTGGGGAGTTAGGGACTTGGCTCTTCTGAAGAAAATGAGGCAATATTGAGACATTATACTAATATTTATTCTATATGTTCAACTGTTTTCCTTTTTTTTTTAGAGTATCATTACATGTCTTAATAGATCCCTTAACTTTTCCTTCCTGATGACATTTTGTCTTCTTGGCTGAAAAGGATTACTTTTTTTATACCCTTACTTCATAATTCTTCTTTTGATTGATTGAATAAAAAAGCATTGGGGCCAATAAGCATCTGAAAATGCTTTCCCCCCCTTTTTAAATTGTACAGGTGGTAGCTCAGCAAAACAGACAACGTGGGAAGGGGGACACCGTGTTCCCACAGTAGCATACTGGCCAGGGAAGATCCCAGCAAATGTGACGAGTCCTTTGATGTTGAGGTAGGAGAGGAGAATGCTTTCTGTTATTGATTGTTCATGTAAGATTATTTTATGGTCCATCTAGAATAGTGTGTAGATGACTATCTTCCAAACCATAGCAAGTTGAGCTTCTAGAACAGCTGAGAAGATACATTCCTGAAGATGGAAGAATTTGTCATCTCTGACATGATAAACAGTCAGAAATAAAATGTACTAACCAATAATGACCTCTGTAAAGTTCCACAGCGTTTTGCAATCTATTGCTTTCCTTAACTCTTCCTTCAGGCCTGTGGAGAGCAATTGTAAATAAGGCTCTAGAATAAAGGTTTTGAACAGTCAAACAGGCCAATTGCTGATCCTTCATTGTTTGTCAAAGATCAATGTTTTCCTAAATAGATCTGAATTTGAAAGGGATCAAAAGTTTACTTTTGAGATATTTGCTTAGAAACACTTTTCAAAATATTTTTCTTCTTAGGATTATAGTAAACATCTGTTATGTTTCTGGAAATGCTTTGGCATTGTTGGTCTGGAATAACTAGTTTTCTTGAAGGACTCCCTCAAAAGGAGTCCAGGGTATTGCTACTGTATTTTATAATTCCCAAATTATATTTCTGTAAATTAATCTTCATGTTGTCTTGGTCAGGAGTGTTAACTACATAAGAGATGAAAGTTGCCCTTTCAAATATACCTGCCATTAACTTACCAGTGTGAAAACTGCACACTTCCTAATGAGCAAGATATAAATATTAATTTGGGTCCATCTTGATGTTATGATTGCAAAGACCTTTAGCAACATTCAGACATCACTTTATAAACTATACCTGAGTGAGGTGGAATATGCCTGGTCTCATTTGGCTTGGTTACTTTCATTTTTTCTCCCACATGACAGGAAATGAGCTTGGAAGCTTCTGCATTTAATTAAACAATATTTGTTGTAGTTTATGTTATTGATTTCAACAACATAAAGAATTAAGCCAGATTTGGAGACCATATCTTAAAGTTGGTAGTAAGCCTTCCAAGGTGAGTAAAGCAGTGCAATACAATGACTAAGTGCATGAAGGAAAATTAGACTCTTTACTGAGATTAAGCTATAGTTTAGTTAAATGCAGCTTGTGCACAGAAGACTAGAGACTAAAACTAGAGGAACCCCAATAAAAACCAATGAAACTGAATCCAAGAAAACCACTGAAAATTGAATAAATTTCTATAAAGCAAAGCCATCACACATTCAGTATAAAGACTGGTCACCCAACATTTTAGCAATGCAAGAAATTCAGCATATTATTAATCATTCCACTGAGCCTGCTAGAATATGGGTATACCACAGTTTTTGATCTACAGTATTCTACTTAAAAAGCTAATATTCTTGATTCTAGTCCTGCCCTTGCTATCATATACTATCTGGATATGTCCCTTTGAATGTCCTCAGTGATCTGTTGTAACTTGCTTTAGAAAGAAGGTAAAGGAGGGTCTTGCCTCCTCACTTTTGTTGTCTCGTTGCCCTCTTATTCCTGCTGTGGGCAGGATATTTGCCTTTCACAGCTTTAAATTTGTCCTTAATTAAAATAATTTAAAATGTCAGTAATAATTTGGCTTTATTAGCAACTACAAATGAGTTCCACAGGTGTTACTCCTTTATTACTGGCATTATAAAAGTAATTTTCACCCATGGAAGTTGTCACAGCAGTTCTAATTAATGCTAATAAATGCTACAATATTTTGTGCATTTAGTTATTTATTTAAAGTATTTGTACAGTACTTATAACCTCAACAGCTCATGGCTGTTATATAGACCACTCACAGAAGTTTGTGGTAATATTTCCAGATGCATTTTAAGTACTGTCATCAGATTAGATGCATGAGACCTGGGAACACATCTCCGTGTCACTTCTGTCGGCATGCTTTGGTCCTGCAGTGAATTGTTCTTTATGTTCCATTGTAATATTAGGTTCTTAATTGATCAGTCAGTCAATCAGTTATGCCAAATCAGAACTGCTGCATTATGACCATTTTTATTAAATCCATCAACTCCTATATTTTTGGAATGCTATTTATCTTTTAGATTGATAGTTCTGGGATAACTATTGATAAATTTTGTTGAAAGGCCATCCTATCTAGAGAGTAAAAGATCCTTTCTTCACTTTCCTGGTTCTGGAGCTCTTCCCTTGTCCTTGACTCAACAGAAAACTATTCTTGTGGTAATATTCGTTGTCTCCTTTTCCAATCCATTTCTGCCTCTTTTCCCAATCACTGCCACCTACCTGATTTCCCTCCAACCTAATTAGAAATAAAGCCTAACAGATTTTTATGCACTTTCAGTCTGCGTGTGAACAGTGACGGAATTAGAAAGAAACCAGTGTTTGAACTCCAGGAAAATATTTAAAAATGTATTGTGAGTCAGCCTGTATTTTTATCCTGGAAGAGAGCATTTAAGTTCTAAATTCTCTTTCTCTTAACTGAGAAAATACTGTTATCGTACATTAGGAAAACTGAAGTCCTGACAGTATGCGAGTCCCAAAATGTATCTCAGATCTGTTTGCCTGCTAGTGAAGGCACCTATGCTAAGGAAAGGGGCACAGCATCCTATGATAAACAGATTAAAAAAGGAATAAAAAAGAATCTCTACATAACATTTTACATATAGACAGGTACCCAGCCAGGTTTTATTATTTACATTTTAAAGTTTAAACCCCCTCTCAAAGCATCTTCCAAAGTAAAATAATAAGCTTAACATTTTTAAATAATATTTTTAAAAACTGATAAGTGGAAAACAAAATTTTCAGGTTGGGAAAGGAAGAGACAGCAGCAAGGCAAGGAAATTAACTCAGCTGCATTGAGGAAAAGGCAAGCCCAGGTGTCCTTGCTGGCAGGACTCCAGCATTTTATAGAAAATTTACTAGGGAACTGTTAGAAAAGATGAATTAATTGTGCAAGTTTAACTAAGCTGATTGTTCCTTTGGAATCATTAAGATTTTTAAAAAGTGCTCCATGCATGATAGAAAGAAGAATCAGATTCTTGTAACTCCATATACATTGAAGGAATTCTTGTGACATAACACTCTATACGGTAGTGGCCAAAATTGTGGAAACCTTTTGGGAAAAGTGTATTTTTGAGGTTTGATGGCTAATAACACCACTTTTTTTTGGAGTAGTACCATAAAATTATATATCAATGGAAAGATAATTTAATCAAGAATGTAATGCAACATAGTTTGTTCAATTATCTGTACTGAATTCTATGAAAAGTTATAGCCAAATAACCAGAAAAAGGAAGCACAACTTGCTTAGGTTGATATCAGGTAGCTTTCCTTCATCTGATTTTAGCCAATGAGCATGAGTGTTTAGAGAGCCAATCAGGTGTCATCTTGTTTTGGCAATGAGCCGATCAGATCACAGTAGGATTCAGTTATTGATGTCATGTATTGAAGCTGAGAGGAGGACATTTGTCAGTGTGTTATGTGATCGCTATCAAGTTGGTTAGGTTTTTCTTTGTTCTTTCATTTAGTGAGCTTGTAAAACGTAATAAAATTAAAGTAATGGTGCAAAGAGTTGACTGGTCGCCCAGAAAGCGATGTAAAATAGTATTATTAAGTGAACAAGGCTACAGTTACAGAGAAATTAGAAGAAAAATTGGTGGAAATTTAACCAAATGTGGCATTTCTACTGTACACTTTTCCCAAAAGGTTTCCACAATTTTGGCCACTACTGTATCTAAGCATTTTAATAATTGATTGTGAAACTATAATGGATAGCCATAATATTGACAGTATTATTGACAATGAATTAGTGAACTGTCATTAATCAATACTTGGATGTCAAATGATTTCTCTGCCTAGTTTTAGAGGATTAGGGCTTACTACATAATAAACCACAATAAACCACAGATAATGACTGGCATACATCTTTTATTCTAAAGCTAACTTTCGTTCAGATACAGAGTGTTTTGGAATACATAGGAAGGATAAACTACATCAGTGCTGAAATTGTAAAATTTAGTTTTTTCTCCTTTGGGCCTTTGACCTGTGATTCCCAATAAAATTTCAACCTTTTTGCTGTCCAAATGGTGAACGGTTCAAAACATCTCACCCTTGTATGTCCAATCATCAGAAAACTTAATTGCCTTTCTGATCAAGAGGTTACTAGTCGCCTTCCGTGAGATTAAACATGGGCAACTTCATAAAGGTTCCTAATTTTTATTAGTAGCTATGATTTGCAGAAGTCAGTTAGCAACTCCTATTCATTACTAACTTAACTGTATTTCAGGTTTGTGTTACATGTACTTTTAATTATTTGTATTTTATTAGTCTGGGACCATCAATCAATAAATATGTTTTTTTTAAAGGCATTATGTTATCTGGAAGGCAAAAAGAGAGATTGTACTCACAACACTTTGCATGCAGTTTTTCCTTCTCTTTCATGGAATTGATATTTGTTTACCGGTCCACATTGGCACCCATAAGGAACCAATTATTTCCCTGAATTTTGTGGAGTTAGCACTTCTTTCTTGTTCCCTTGGGAGGAAACTGTATATTCATCTTCCATTTCTCATAGGATAGACATTCCTTTTCCACCATAATCTGCCATGCCTAACCACTTAGTTAATGGCTTTTGACGAATACCATTAGCAGGACCTTGATGATTCCCTGCTTGTTAAAAATAGGCCAATAAAGTAGGTCATCTAATGCAGGGCTTTTCAACCAGTGGTACGGGTACCACTTGTGGTACATTGGCACCTGGCAGGTGGTATGCGACCATCCTAGAAAAGTGGTAGCAGGGGAGGGGAGGCTTCAGCTGGAGCTCGGTGCTGATCCTGGCGCTTCTGCTGAACCCAGAAGAAGCGCCGATCAGCTGGAATGTTGCAGCATCTCCAGGGTCTTGTGATTTACATTCAGATGTTTGGCAACTGATTCATATTTATGACGGTCACAGTGTCCCAGGGTCATGTGAAGTGACCAAAACCTGCTGCAACCACCCAGCAGATGGGGGGAATAAAAACCAAACACCCCCCCACCTCACCCCTGCTGCCAATGCTCAATAGAAATGCTCACAACAATGAAAACCTCGGACAGGAGGAAGAGCACCGCCGGGTGGGCAGGCAGGTGTCTTGCTCGGCTGTGGCTTGGGAGGCACTTTTTTCAGTGCCGTTGTAACTTTGAATAGTCACTAAGTGAACTGTTGTATGTCGAGGACTACCTGTACTTTATCACTTTTTTCCTTTTTTTTTTTGGTCATCAAGTTTTTGACATCTTGCTGGTGGTACTCAGATATTGCCATATCCTAAAAGTGGTACAATGGGTGAAAAGGTTGAAAAGCCCTGATCTAATGAATAGAAGAGATTACACTGTCATTGATTAGGTAGTAGTCCCTTGACTTAAGTCTGCAGACTGAGAAACGTCTCTCTCTGAATGTGACTTTGTGTGCTTATGTAAGATACTCATGAAAGAAACCGTGTTATCAGATTTACATAGACAAAAAAGAAATAAAAAAAGGACATTTGTTCCATCATGTATTTATAGAATAAAGGTTCAGGTAACTGGAATCTTCTAGTTTGTTTACTGGGGTCCATATTTAGCACAACAGATTTTGTGAGTAAAACGATGGTCATTAAAAGCTCATCCTTGCCTCCCACTTTCCTTGGCATGAAGAAGTCTCACTAATAATTTCCCGAGGATGTATGTATTAGGAAAGAGAAGGAGAGTGTACACACAAAAAAAGCTCTGGTCCTTGAAGAAATGTGATCTGTGCCAATTGGGCACATACCATTCAGAGGAGACAATCGAAAAGACAAAAAGGAAACCAAAAAGAGAAACTCTTCCTCATCAACAATCAACACCCAGATAAGCAGACATTAACACCAAGATTAATGCTAGACCAACAATCAAGCTGTAAATAATACCCCAATCAATGAACTACCAATTCAAACAAATAAGCTAACAGTAAACAACAGCCTAATCAAGAAACCAGCAAGAACATTCCTACCAACATGACAGGGCTAGCCACCTGTACATAAACAGAGAGTAAACACCTCTCCCTTCCAGCACTGATCTACAAATATTATATCTGTGCCAATTTATCATCTCAGGTTTGGGATTTCATTTGCCTGTCTAGAATCATTAAGATGGAGCAGGCATTACGGGAAGAACACTTATTTTAGGCCAAATAAGGAGGGTAGATGGTTTGAGAATTAGTATATAGTGATGAAAGAGACACTAAAGGGCGTTTAGCGGAAAAAAAGGAAATAAGCATAATTTGTCAAGGCCTGTTTCTTCCTCTTAAGTGGTATTTGGCAGCAGAAGAAACACACAGCAAAAAGAGAAGACACAAACACCCACACATTCATTTGAAGAAGATTGTGGTAGAACTGTGGGAAGTTTTGCTTTTGAAGAGAAAAATCCTTCTTGAAGAAAAGTTCAAATGGTAGTTGTCTTAAAGATTCTGTTGGACTTCTCCAGCAATAACTAGAGAGTGGAGGAAGCCAGGATTTAGACCACAAATAATAAAAAAGACTGTAATATAGAAAGGCCACAGCACTGCAAAGTGCTAGGATGTCTCTTCTTGCCCTTCTTTGGCTGGAGCTTACTACAAGAATGTGTCTTTGCCCATTAGAACTTGAGAAGAGTCTCCTCAGTTCTATTCAAACAGGTTTACTTATTCCTCCAGGTGAGAAACACGGGGACTTTTGAAGCAGAGAGCAACTATAGCTTTATTTAGGATATGTCAACAACTTCTCTGTGGTCTTCAGCAATTGTTCCTTATTGAAGATCACCAAGGATTCCACTAAAGCAATTCTCTAAAACCATCCACTTATAGCTTGTCCGAGTTTTTCTAAGAAAGAATAGGATAGAACTGTAGGGCTCTGGGACATTCAGTTCTGCATGGCTAGAAAGTAAGGTTGCTCAAATAGAATAGGTGGGTAAATGAGATACAGGTAGTCCTCAACTTATGACCAAAATGGAGCCCAACATTTCCTCAGCTAAGCAAGATAGTTGAGTGCGTTTTGCCCCCATGGTTGTTAAATGAATGTGGCTTCCCCATTAACTGCTTGTCAGAAGGTCACAAAAGGTAATCACATGATTCTGGGACACTGCAGCCATCATAAATATGAAGCAGTTGCCAGGCATCTGAATTTTGATCATATGACCATAAGTATGAAAAGCAATCATAAATTACTTTTTTCAATGCCGTTGTAACTTCAAATTATCACTAAACAAATGGTTGTAAGTCAAGGACTAGCTGTCTTTGGGGCTGCAGTTGCAGAACTAGCCACAAAGGCAAAAATATATTTGCATATATTGGATTGGATTGGATTTAGCTCCCTAAAAGAAAAGGCTATCCTAGAAAGATATTGTCTTTCTGAGAAAAGATAGTGTCTATTAGAATTGTTTTCGGTAAAAGCATGAAAATACCAAGTGTTGATTATTTTGATTTTTCAATGTTTTGAAAATTAAGATAGCTGTTACGCATATGATGCTAATAGTTTTATGAAGAAAACTGGTAGTATTTCTGCAAGTTAGCTGCTGTTTCTGGGGAGTGAGCTAGTCTTATGAAAAGTTTTTAAACTAGCCCAAATACTGAAGAGCTATTAAGTTAAATGAAGTATGCCTACAGGAAGTCATGTGACATGCATTGGAGAATTAAGTTACACCAGAAGATTCATTTTCAGGCCAGAGATCATGACAAAATTCTGCTGATGGACCTTCTTGTTCATAAACAAGAACACCCTGTTTTTACTGATATTTAATAATTAACTCCCAAGTGCTAAGTGTGCACTCTAGTACTTAGACTGGACCAGTGACCCATGGTCATGACAATTTTTTTTCAGTTCTGTGTTCCCCTTCCAATGTTTCTCCTTGAGTCCATCCTTTGTTTCATGCTGATTACTTTCCCTACAGTTTTATGTGTTGCATATGATGTTGTTGCCTTGTTGCTTTCCAAATCACAATATAGTCCAGGATAGAAAGTGAATGGAAACCCTGTGAGATCTCTGTGCATTTTCTGCTCTCTCTTGAGAACGCTTGAGACTAGGGCACCACGGGTGACCACAGGATATGGCCGCTTTGCTCAAGCTAAACAAGCCTGGTTTAATCACTGCCTTAATGGGGAAATCACCCATTATGTTCTTGAGGTACGTGTGGAGAGGGTGTGAACACTTAGGTAGAAAGATACCAAATACATATACAGGGAAGTTCATATTTTATGTTTCATTAGTTCCCTTCTCATACTTTGGAAGATGTGAAGAAGGAGAGAAGTAAATACAGGCAGTTTTTGACTTGCCACCTTTCATTCAGTGACTGTTTAAAGTCACAACGGCACTGAAAAAAGTGAGTTATGGCCATTTTTCACACTTACTACTGTTGCAGAATCCCCATGGCCACATGATCAAAATTCAGACTCTTGACAACTGGCTCATATTTATGACTGGCTCATATTTATGAGTATCCGGGGATCATGTGATCACCTTTTGTGACCTTTTGACAAGCAAAATCAATGGGGAGAAGCCAGACTCACTTAACAACCACATTACTAACTTAACAACTGCAGTGATTCATTTAACAACTGTGGCAAGACAAGTCATAAAATGGGGCAAAACGTACTTAACAACTGTCTTGCTTAACAACTGAAATTCTGGGTTGAATTGGGGTTGTAGGTCAAGGACTGCCAGTAGTAACAGTGGTGGTAAATGTGCTTCTAAATGTGATCCTTTAAAATAGGGGTAGTCAACCTTGACTCTTTTATGACTCGTGGACTTCAACTCCCAGAATTCCTGAGCCAGCTGTGCTGGCTCAGGAATTCTGGGAGTTGAAGTCCACGAGTCATAAAAGAGCCAAGGTTGACTACCCCTGCTTTAAAGTCTGGTTCTGTGAGCTATCAATTGCCCTCTTTTGGTCTACCATCTTCATCATAATTCTCAGGAAGCTAAACAAAATTCTATCACATCCATTACATTTTTTTGCTAAATTTTTCATGCCTTGTTCAAGGAGCACTATTATCTTAGAAAATTATTCCTTCAACTAATAATCCTCGACCTCTACTCGACCTCCAGGGACCTTGGATCTTCAGGCCCGGGACCATTGGCTGATGCTGTGCAATGCCAGGTCCGTGGTGAATAAGGCCCCCCTCATCCAAGAACTTATTCAGGAGGGGGGAGCGGACCTGGCAGGTATCACCGAGACCTGGTTGGGCATGGAGGGGGGAGTTCCCCTTGTTGACCTGTGCCCACCAGGT
>NW_015386396.1:290402-361837 GCF_001527695.2 Protobothrops mucrosquamatus
GCTTGCAGGACTGGCCTAGGGTAATTTTTAGGGGGGTTTTAATTATATTTTAAATTCGACAAATATTTAATATTCTTTTTAATTAATTTTAAATTTGTATTGTTTTGTATGTATTTTAAATAGATTGTCAGCCGCCCTGAGTCCTACGGGAGAAGGGCGGGATATAAATTCAAATATAAATAAAAATAAATAAATAAATTTTCCCATTCAACCATCTTCATTTTGTCTTGGAGACAGGATCTTGTTCTCAGTTTGCATAATATTTAATTCTGACTTCAGTGAGGAATACAGGTAGACTGCAGAATGGCAGAGCAGTTGTTCTTCCCAACACACACTAATGAGATTATTTGACAAAAGAGACTAATGCTGTGATTTGCTTTTGATCATAGAATTACAATGTGGTTTTCAGTGGTCACTTTGCTCAAATATGCAGTATGGATCACAAGTGTGGTGAGGCTTCACGCTGTAAATATCAACCCCCTGTAGCCATTCATCTCATCTTGCTAGGATTCCAAGTCTACAAACTTAACATTCTAAATTCTGCTGTTTTATTTATTTTTATTACTTTATGCCACATTTTTGGACTCAATCAATCTTTTTCATAAAAAAACCCTTTTCATTTGTTTTTGTTTAATTTCACTGTTGTTTTCAACCTGTGTCTCTCACCCATCAAGATGAATCTGAATTTTATTTCTGATTTCTAGAATATCAGCTGTCTCACCCAGTTGTATGTGATCTGTAAAACTAATAAATCTTCTATCCAACAAAAATATTTTTAATAAATGTTGAAGAGGAATAGCACCAGACTGATCCTTGTGGCAAGCTACCTCATTCTAGTTTGATAAGAAATCACTTTAGGAGCATCCTTTCATTATTATTTTCAGTTTTTATGTACTTTCCATCTTGCTAATTAAAATGTGGTTGTGGAGATACTCCGTCAAATGCTGGGCTGAAATCAACATCCGTGATCCTCTCAGAAAATTTCCCCATTAAAAAAAATGAGTGAAAGTTAGTTTGATAAGGTTTGTTCATATAATTGCCACATTGTTTTCAAGATGTTTACAGGTCACCTTTATGAACTTCTTGACTTGCTCAAAAACTATCCAGTTATTGATATCACTTTGCCAAGGAGCTGTTGTCCTCTTCAGTTGTTTGGCACTTCACTTTTCCTCCTGGATTTCTCAAAAATAAAACTTGGTCAGATCATAAGGAAGTTCCTTTAGTGCCTTAGGATACAATTCAGTTTGGTCTATCTCAAATTAAAGAGATGTTCCCTCACATCTAGAAATAGGTATCCCAAAAGATGCATAAAGCAATTATTACTTTTCATATATTATACATTTTTTTATCGGTTCTGTTAAAATGAGTGCAAATCATCTAACAGCTAACATTTGCAATTCAAACATGTGCAAGCAGAGTATTAACTATAAAGTGAATTGAAACTGTCATTTAATCACCAAGCAGCCAGTTAGGACTAGAAAGACATGCCAAACCTACTCCCACGTTCTTGGATTCCATTTGAAACAGCATAGTTTTTTCTAAATGCTGGATGGTTCATCAAGAGGAGACAAACAAATTATTCTCAGGAGCAAACAACACTCAGAGTGGCACTGCCTCTTCCCCAAGTGACCACCCTTTGCTATATTCTAGTATCTCTGAGGATTCTTTGCTTTTTCAGAAGTAATTTTCTCCATACTCCAAAATGGATCCTTGCAATTTACATGCAGGAATCTTAATAAAATTCTAGGCATAAATCAGACAGAGCTTAAATTTAGCCCTGCAAAGCATGCTGGTTTGAGCAGACGTGTGTGTGTGCGTGCACACACACACACACACACAAATTTTTGCAACACTCTGGATGTCCCTAGTGTATTCTTTGCTTGAAGTTGTATTTGTTCAGCAATCAGCTTAATGATATTACAAGAACATTTTTTTCACAGAAGAACTTGTACTGGTTTTTTTTTTCTATTTTTCTCAATGATGTTTATTGTTTTGCCCGTTTGTTTCTTAGCAGCCGTGCTAAAATTAATTGAATGGGGGGAAAAAAAGACTCAAGTTTCTTTCAGTTCCCTCAGCTAACATTTCATAAATCTCTTAAATGGGCTGATATGTTTCAGATCAGAAAAATCTTCATTGGTGCTAATGGGTTTATCAGGTCTAATTTTCATTTCTATTTTTCCAGTATGGTTGCACTTTGTAGAAGATACTCATCCAAACATGGTTTTTTTTATAAATACATAGGAATAAAACAATGGATTGTATCCAATGTACTCATAGCACAAAGAAACCTTTGCAAGGGAAATTTTCTGCCATCTCCTCCCTTCTTCAGTCTCTAATCGGGACTTTTAAAAACATCTGTAGTGAGTAAAGAGGCTGTTGGGGGAGGATAATTGGGGGATTGGCCACTTGTGCAGACTCAATTTAGCCTATATAATTGTGGTCCAGACATTTGAATGATCAGTTCCTGGTAGTATTCATCTGTGTACCAGATGAAGAGCTTTTCAAGTATTAGAAATAATTTCTTGATGGAAGGGGCTGTGAACCAGGATTGCTCTGTGAAGTGGAATGTTCCCCATTACTGGAGGTTTTCAAGAGGAACCGGAGAGCCATTTTTCAGAAACACTTAAATGGTTCTTGAACTGTCCATGAACACTAAAAGTCTCCTGAAGTCACTTCATAGGATACTGTGAAGAAGAAGCTTTTCAAAGAACTTTGAGGCCTTGTTTACCTTAAAGAATCCTTTTATTGCTACATAGCTTCGACACGTACATAATGAAGCCAAAAACTGAATACTCCTTCCCCCAATCACCCGTAACAAAGCATAACTCACTCCTTCATTTAACAGTCATCAATCACGTTCTCCAATTAGTTTGAAATGTGAACTTTCCCTCCCGTATCTCCTCTGGTTACAACTGACCTTGAAAACACTGTACTGAAATATTGTTATGGATAACTATTCCCCGAGTACATACTTTCCCCCCTCCCTTCTAACATTGTCTGACTTTAACTCTAGAAGTGATACACAGGTTAAATAAAACATGTCTGCTTCTTCATATATTGTCAAGCAAGAACATCCGATGTTAGCAGCCTTGACAGATACCCTGTTGTCCTCTGATTCTGCTGTTTAAACTACATGTTCTCTGGCATCACTTCCCATTCTGATCCCACCATTCTTTTGTTAACTATAGTCAACATGGCTGCTTTGTGGGTATTAATGTTAAGACTTCATGCTACAGCTTACAGGATGATAGTAAGTAATTATGATACTTGACAAAGGTTGTGCTAAGGCAAAGAAAAAAATTCCCCTGCTATAATAGTGAGGCTATGTTCAAAATCACCCAGTAGTTAGCATTCTTGTGCGTTAGTGGTAGAAAATCAACTGAATTGGTTCAAATAATTGGGAACTGAGACATATCAGGTTTTTATCCCACCCTCATTTATTTCTTCTCAGTGCTGGTAGGTCAGATGTCAGTTGCTTTCTTGATCTTTGTGTCAGTTCCTGTTTCTGGATTATGGCAGTTTGCAATCAAATAAACAACCATGTGTTCTTGTATGATTTGACTGTTCTTATTGCCTATTCTAATTTCTCTGAAAAGTACTGTAGCACACATAAATGAAATCATATTTTCCTAGACCATGGAATGGTACATTAAAAGACAAAACAGATCACTAGTATTTTCCCCCTTAGGGAGAAGTTTTCATGCAAGTTGCTCGAGTCATTCTGATGTACTTGGTTAGTTTTGAGCACACTATAGGGCCATGGTGGCAAAGCTATGGCAAGGGTGCCAGAGGCGGCACAGCCCTCTCTGTGGGCACGCGCGCCATCGCCCCAGTCCTTGGCCTTCAGCTGGGTTTTATAAAACCTTTTCGTTTTAGGCCTCCGCCGCTGTGTGCAAAAAAAAAAAAAGATTCAATCAATCAATCAATTTCAACTTCTCGCAGGAAAAAAAAGATCTCGCAAAGTTGAAATTGATTGATTGAACTTTTTAGTCCCACCCAGTCTGCTATTACCACCGCAGTGACGCCCACCCAATGGGCCACACACATCCAATAGGCCACGCCCACCCGGCACCGACGATATATAAGTGGGTTTTGGGTTGCAGTTTGGGCACTCGGTCTCTAAAAGGTTCGCCATCACTGCTATAGGGTTTCAATTTAGGATATTTTATCATTATATAAATGTCACACCATATTAACACCATATGATCAAGGGCCTTATGGACTCTATATGGCTAATTTTTCATAGATAACATGAAACTTTTTAGAGAAAAAGATTCTGGATTTTACATCTAACCAGAGTGAACTGCACATGGATGTAACTACAGTACTTAATTTGAAGTTGGACAGTGTGCATATGAACAAATAGGATCTGACATATTTGGTAACAATATGTGTTCATCTTTAAACTTTAAAATCCACCTCTTAGCTCACAGAGAACAGTCTTCCTTAATGTGTGAAGGATATTTTGCAAACCCAAGAGGAGAACCAGAGAGAAACTCAAGTAAATTGAAACTAGAACTTCAGTATCCTATTCATGGCTTTTCAATACTTTTATGGTTGTTTGTGAAATTTCTGATGTCCATCATAATTCAGTAGAATTTTCTCTTTGCAAACTTTTCCAGTTCAGCCCATACAACAATACTATGCCAAATCAGAACTTGCAAATTTTATCCTAATTTTATGGTTTGCATTATGAGGAGAATTTTAATGCTTTATCTTATAGAATGGTTTTATATGTACCTGGACTCAAACACACACACACACACACACACACACTTAAAAAGAAAAGGTGCACCCAGGTCTTTAATAAGCAGTCTCCAAAATGTAATGCTGTATTTTGGCATCAGATGAGGTAGCCTTAGGAATAGGTTTGTAAGTCTTTTTTCATAATTTGGTTGCCAAGATCAGCCTATATTCTAATAACAGGATATTCTCTTCTGCAGCACTTTAGACATATTTCCTACATTGGTATCTCTGGCGAATGCCACCCTTCCTCCCAACAGACGATTTGATGGAATAGATATCTCTGAAGTCCTGTTCGGCTACTCAAGCAAAGGACACCAGGTATGGCATTTACCTTCTGAACACTGAGTAGCAACATCAACTGCTTGAAGGTTGGAAACTCTGAACTTCCCTAAAATTCCTCATGTTTCAAATGATTATCATTGCCTCAAACAATGTCAATTTTAGAAGGTGCCCTCTCTTGCTCCCGCCTTACAATTTTTGATATATTTTTAAACTGGTTTGCTTTATCTTGTTTTTGTCTTCTAAATATTTTGAATTGGTCTTAAATGCTGCAAGCTTCCCTGTGTGATATATATGAAGTTGATAAGTTCATATAACAGTTTTTTAGCCTCAGATGCTCAATTCTTGTTAGGGAAATACCTGTTATTCTCAAGCTTGAACCGCTGGCTGTAAAACAGTCAATTAAATCCTCAATTGTATTCCATAAGCTTAAAGTTTACTCTCAATCATGCATGTATTTTATGAAATATAATCACATAGTTACATAAAGCCATTAAGACAACGCAGACTTTTTCGCAAAATTGGTCAACTTCAGAAAGATTGCTCCTACTTGCACTCTCATTCTTGTTGAGCACGGCAGTTGATCTGTAAACAACTTAATACTTAAGCAAAATCCATCCATTACCTCTTAGAAACACTATGGCGGCTCAGCAGTGGAGCATTTGCCTTGGATAAAGACAATCTCTGGTTCAGCCTCTGGCATTTACAGGGAGGAAACGACTTCTATCTGAAACCAATTGCCAATTCTTTTATATAACATGCTTTGAGGACTAGTAGTTTGATGTTAACCACACTGAGTGTGCATGTGTGCAGGTATTCTGTGGCTAAGATTCTCGGTGTGCCGTTTAAATTTTCTTCCTACATTTATATAATGTTGCAGAGGCAGGAACAGTAGGAGGTTATTCCCAAGTAAATGTATGTAGGTTTGTGCTGAACCAGTTCCATCCTTTGATTTGAGTTTTAATAGGTACAGTTATACAGCAATTGGTTACAATAACAATTATTTTCTTTGCACAACACAAACATTTATGTAATCTTTCTGCTTTTTATTGTTTGCTGGCTGAAGCTTTTTTAAGAATAGAAATGCAGAGTTTTGTTTTTTTTTTCTCATAGTAATTTCATTATGTACTGTTCTTTCCACCTGAGAAAAAGAGCTAGTAGCTTCCCTTCTCACTTTGCTTATGCCTTAAGAAATTGATGACATTTCTGTGTCTGAACAAAAGACTTTCTTCCCTTATTTTTTAAATAAAATCTTTAAACCTTTTTTTTTAAAAGAAATTTCAGTGAAAATTTTTGTCTTGTTGAATAACATTCAACTTGTTGCTATTGTTTTGGCGATTTAAATTTTTCCCCTTGCAGCTCTGTTATTCCACTAAGTTGTGCCCTGCAAGAAGTCCAGGACTAATCAGCATTCCTAAATCTTAAATTCCCAAATTCTATGCATAACTGCTTTCTAGAAGGTGATGAATGCAAATGGAAGAACCCCAGTTCTGGACCCCGCAATTATAAGTTTCTTCCAAATACTTTCACTGAAGAGGTCTGTGGAGGGTTTCTAAGCAGGAGAAGACTATGATGCCTTCTTCTGCAACAGGAGGAAGAAGGAAACAGGGTCCAGAAATTCTACATCTAGCTAGGGGGAACAGTTTACAAGTTTTTCAAACACATATCCTTTTTTTTTTAGTGACATATCTTTCTCATGCCAGACTAGTAGAATAGCTCCACAATATTCCAGTGATCGCACTAATTTGCTCAAAGGAATTATTCAGGTTTTCTTTTAGAATTGTTATAATATCAGTATTTTTCGCTAAGCATATGTTCCCATATGCTCTTAAATCATCATCATCATCCCTATAAATCATCCATATAATGACGTTCTGAAGACATCATAAAATTTGGGATATGTAAACTAATAATACAATAGTAAAATAATACTCTTGATCTTGCAATGTCTAGCTCAGATCTCAGCCCAGCTCTAAATAATCATAACTGCTCTTTCTAGCATTGTAGCATCTCAGGATCATAGATACAATAATAGTAATTTTATCTTGGTGTGCAGTTTTAAGTGATAAAAGATAAAGGCATGTAGCATTTATAAAATTAGATTAGAATTAAATTAAAATTAGATTATATTAGGATTAGATTTAGAAATGATATTTTGGAAGTGTTTGCCCTTTCCTCCTTCCTAGGGCTGTGCCTGGTGCCTCAGGTAGATCTAGAATTCCTAGTCGCCTGGTTTCTAGCTTGGTGTCTCAACCACTACGCAAAACTGGTTCTCAGTAATATGAGCCTTAGTTACTTTTTTATACTATATGGAAAAAATGTCATATGTTTATTTATGTTTCTTCTTTGCAATTATATAACATTTTCCAGAGGAGCATTTTATTTGTGCTTATATTTTTTTGTAGTTCTCTGCACTGATTGGGGGGGGAAAAGAATTATTTCTGAGATTACTGAGGAGGGTGACACCACTTATCCTATCAGAAGCAAAGTTGCATAGTTGTCATGTTCAGTGGGAAATAGTCACTTTCTAGTCCCCCAACTCACTTGTGATTGAAAAGAAAGAAGACATGACCTGATCAAAAAGGGAAGTGTTTCCACCTCATTTCACTGCCAGACCACAGAAGCCTTTGTTTGGGCATTGATGTTAATGTCAGTTGCCAGCTGGAGACTGGGAAATACGAACTGAGAACCAGTGCTTTTTTTCTTTAAAAAAAAGGTGCCGGAACTCACACACGTCATACAACCCGCCTTGCCTACCCTACAAGGTTCCATCCAAAAAAGGTGCCGGAACTCCATTCTGGGCGTTCTATGACCAAAAAAAGCCCCGCTGAGAACCAGTAGTTCTCTGCAGCTGGGTATGGTTAAAGCTTGACACTGGTAGAAAGAAACTCTCAGGGAGTGAGGAAAGAGTGTTAGTGAGAAACGATAGAGTTGCTGTCTTAGCCCTGAACCTTTGATGACTGTACGACGACTTTCTTCATTTTAAAATTAATTGTAACTATTATGCTTTATTCTGCCTATCCTCCAAAGTGTTCTAGAAGCCCACCGATATCTAACAATTAAAATAATTGGAAGAGCTGACTTCAAGCTGACATCACAAATCTAGTTCCCTGAGTGGTTTTGTAGCTCTTTTAAAGCTGATTTTCTTAGTGAAAAAAAATGGTGTAAATTAAAATAAAAATGCAGACAAGGGAAAGAAAACATTCTATCTCGTTATATTGCAGAAGCAGTATCTGAGGTTTTACATAAATGCATGTTTTAAGAACATATTTGAAAGTTTTGCCTACAATACTATATTGTCTTGACAATGAAAATTATAGGAACTCCTTTTTTAAAAAGAGGTAAGAGTACATTTTTACTGTTGCAGAAGTAGTTATGCCTGCATCTCACAATTGTTGCTATTATTATTATACTTTATCATTTTAATCAGAGATATATTTGATTAGTGAGAAAAATTACTATTGTTTCCTTAATAAAATGTCGATTTGAGAGGACAATAAAAGTGGCAATAGTCAAATATTAAAACTAACTATGTTTTTTCTAATATCAGCTGTTTTCCTGACAATAGTTATCATATATGATATAAGGGAGATCTAAGATTCAGGCTGATCCCACAATTGATATTTAGTGCTGGAATTTATTTTTTTATGCTTCTCCATTATTCTGTTTATTATATTAAAAAAACTTGTACAAATGAATTAATCTCAGTGTCTGAAGTCCTGCGGACCCTAGAAATATGTTTAGGGCCTTTGTAAATGTATGGAATTGAGAACCAAGGGTTTAAGCATTGGGTGAAGGTACATAAACTGGCTTTATTGGAAGAGAAATATATGATTGAAGATTTATGATTGTTTCCTATTGGCACAAGAATGTGAATTTCTGGAGCAGGCATGCAGAAAAGATACAAGTGAAAGCCCCTGTTTTAATTGCAGGGTGGGGGAAGAGAGTTTGTTTCCGAGGCTAACAATAAATCAGTTTTCCATATGTGGCATTTCAGTTCTTTCATCATGTTCAGAATGTAAACATATTTTTTTTTAAAAAAATAAGCCCTGTTGAATAAAATGGATCGTAATCTTAGAAAACAGAGTTAAGTATTGTATACAGGTTCCTTCTAGCAGATATATTTCTTTTGCACTTGTTCTGTTTTGCTTAATTTTACATATTTTAAAAGCAACCCACAAGCCTAGTAAATAAAATATACATGCTAGATAGAGTCATTTCATTTTTGAAATTTTTCTGATTCTGAGGAGTGTGAAGAGTTCAACCCAGCTAGATTTAAAAAGTCCATGGGAATGGAAATAGGGGTTTAACAGTTTGGGTTCTAAATATTAATGGGAGCAACATAATTAGATGCATATTACCATTTGAATTTCTGTATGTAAAGTTCTTGATACTCTTTGAGCTTAGTTTTTTGCTTCCATACATTTCATTACTCAACTAGATAACATCAATGTGAGTATTATCATCATTCACTTACATTGATGAGGTTAACTAGTTGGGTAATGAAACATCTGCAAGAAAACTATCAAGCTTAGAGAGCAGCAAGGATTCACAGTTCAACCCTGAGCTACAGATATTCTCTTCTACTGGAATATATGTAGCTTTTTATAAATGACATTACGCAAAGAGGACACTTTTTAAACTTCTCAATTTCTCTTTCCTCTAGATGTTGTTCCATCCCAACAGTGGTGCAGCTGGAAAATACGGAGAAATACAGTCCCTTCGGTTGGACCAGTATAAAGCCTTTTATCTTACAGGTATGTTATTTATTGGAGTTTATTAGATATTTCTGAATATTTCCATACTGTATTTTTCTAGTAATATGTGTTCGAACGTACTGAAATGTGAATAAAACAAATATTTTACAAGTTAGTTATTACTAATCCCTAGTATCAAAATTTGTTAGTGTCCTAGCAGTTATTTGTTTCTAGCTCCTCTCCAAAGGGAGGATTTTTTTAAAAAGAGAGTAATTCCACAGAAGTGATTTTAAAAAAATAGACTGAATAAAGCATCAATAAAAATGTTGATCAATTAAAGCATCAACAAAAATGATGGTTTTATGAAGTCATATAATACAGCATTCAAGTTTATCCTGGTTAGGGAGTAGAATCTCTGCTTTGCCATGGTTCATACCAATATACCGAAATTCAGGTACAAAATTTGGTTTTGTTGAGTATTTTATTTCTGGACTTCAGTAGAGGAGCATCAGGAATTACAGGAGGATTCAATGGGGTAAAGCTGGCATGGAGAAAATATTTGAGAAGATATGTAGTGAGAATTCCTGCCTGATGGGAGTTCAAGAATTCAGCCTGTGAGAAGGAGTGTTGATTGGAATCCTGGATATTATAGGCTGGTGGTTTTTGAAGTGTTTTTGAAGTGTATATTGGATCTGGAGATTCAGTTCTGAGATTCAGGTTCCCCAGGTCCTGTACTTTTAAGGGAGACAAAATACAGCTCCCTCTGGTCTTATGTTTCCGTTTGTTCTCAGACTTTTACTGACATTTGACAGATTCCAATTTATATTCTACCATGCTCATTGAATCTTAGTCTTAATGCAGTTGGAGAGCTAGCCTGTGAAGTTCACTCTTGGCTGGTTCATCTATGGAAGGATCAACTTCCCCATCACAGACAGTCACATCCCTAGGCATCTTTGGAAGAAAGAAAAACATGTGAAAAAAGAAATGCATACTTTATTTTGCAAAAAGGAAGCATGCAAAACAATGACACATTTCTTCTTCTTCTTCTTCTTCTTCTTCTTCTTCTTCTTCTTCTTCTTCTTCTTCTTCTTCTTCTTCTTCTTCTTCTTCTTCTTCTTCTTCTTCTTCTTCTTCTTCTTCTTCTTCTCCTTCTCCTCCTTCTCCTTCTCCTTCTCCTTCTTCTCCTCCTCCTCCTCCTCCTCCTCTCCCTCCCTCCCTCCCTCCCTTGTTATCAACTTGATGCTGCTACTTTTAGAAACACTTATTTGCTTCCTTGAACCCACTCCCATTTTCTCCATTTTCTGAGTAAGAGAAAATGCCTTTGTCACCCTAAAGAATTGGAGAAGAATGAGGCCTCAAGCTTGCATTCACATGGATTCTTCTTCAGGATACATTTTGTAAGTCTCAGTACGCATCTTTCCAGAAAATTAGTTACTATGTTATATTAAGGTAATATTTCCTTAAGATACCTGCTCCTTTTTTAAACAGCATTTAAAAAGCAGAACAGCAGGACAATTTGATAGTCTTCCTTATGCCTGTTATTTTGGAATAGAGATGTAAATTCTGTAGAAGTCTATAGACACTTGCAGGGGTTGAGCTTCTGAGCTATACTTACCAAGTTCTTGCATTGTTCTTATCTCTGCCAGATGGCATAGATATCATTGCATACAACCAATGGCATTACCCTTCCTCCCACAGTAACTCCTCCAGGAGTCTATAGTTAGACTCCTAATGTGTTTCTTTCTCTGTGTCCTACCCAGTGCTTTTTTTTCTAAAAAAAAAAAAAAAAGGTGCGGAACTCACACACATCATACAACCCGCCTTGCCTACCCTACAAGGTTCCATCCAAAAAAGGTGCCGGACGTTCTATGAGAAAAAAAGCCCTGGTCCTACCTACCTACTTTTTCTCAAAAGAAATAAAAAGCAAAACTTAAAAGATAATGAACGGGATGTATACATTGTCAAAGAGAAGACAAATACATAAAAGCACTTTAACAAAAAAGTGAAAGAAATATTACTAATAATGTCATTGCAACAATAAATAGTTTTATATACTTTCTAATGCAAATGTTGTTCAAATATGTACATTTCTAATACATTTATGTGACCATCATTTTAACCTGTATACTGTATAAATGTGTCCGTATTTTATTATACTTGTCCATACAAAGTTACCTCTATAGGCAATACACTTATAAATGGCAAGTGCAATCAGATTTTCAGTCCATTGAGTGAAGGGGTCATTTAATTATCTTTTGAATCCTGCAATATCAGCCTTTTGGCCATAATAAAGACAGAGAATCCATTTGCATTGTCCAGTTGTTAAATTCCATATAGTAGATATGTAATTTAAAAGAATATTTTCTTCAGAAAATTAATGCTTTTCTTGCATAATCACATTTAGATAATCCACTACCTTCTTCCAAAACTTGGTAGAAGTGTAGGACATTGTAGAAACGTATTTTAAAGAAACATTATCCTTAGTACATCTCTAACAAAATGCTGTTTTTGACAACTCTTTTCTATACAAATGTAATGGAGTCCAATATGTACTAAATATTATTTACTGTTGTATAAGTTGTAATTTGAGGTACATTGACATTCTAGCTATAGAAGACAATCTCCCATTGTCTAAGCAATATAGGATCCTCTAATTCTTTATTCAATTATTTTCTTAAGTCTGCATATCAAATTAATTTATTGATAACAAATAACTATAAAAACTAATGGTAGGGTTTTTTAGTTTTAAAAGATTTAACAAGTTATTCTAATATCTCAGGTATCAGAAATTGAAAACACTGCTTGTTCAAACAATGTTGTTAAAAAATCTTGTAACTGTAAATATTGTCATTGGGTGATATCTTATAGATGATATTTATCTCTTAACACATAGTGTATCAATTGGTTCGAAGTCAGTACCTCCACTTCCATCCAATTTTTCCATATTATCTTATTTTTCCCAATTTTTAACTTTGGGTTTCCCCATAAAATCAATTTGGTATAGGAAAAAGGATCTCTATGCCATACTCTTAATGTTGGCACTTTACAGTTGTGATGGAAAGAACTCTTTTTAGCAATCTAGTATTTATTTTTATCTCTTCTTTCTCGATTCCATCATCAAGTTACAATCTGGATGCATTTATGACTACCAGATAAAGCACAGTAATAAAGCCTGTAATAGGGTTTAAATAATTTGCTATTGGATTATGCCAGTAATCAAAATCAACCTATCAGTCACATTTAATGATTGTGGATGTACTCTTGTTTGTGCTTTCCACAGCTTTGAGGAATGAATGCAGATAGTCCTCACGTTATATAGAGCAGGGCTTTTCAACCGGTGGTACGCATACCATCTGTGGTACATTAGCACATGGCAGGTGGTACGCGGCCCTGCCCAGCCAAGTGTAATGGAGGAGGGAACGAGCCAGTGCAGGGCAGGACTTACTGTGAGAGAGTCCTCCGGAGCTGCAGAGTGGCTGGGGCGAGGCAAAGGCCCCAGGCTCACTTCCAGCTCACCTGGAAGAGAAAGGAGGTGGAGGGGGGTGGAGATAGGAGAGGCTATAAAAGGGGGCAGTTTGGGCGGGAGAGGGAGAGAGAGAAAAAGAAGCAGCCTTGGGAGGAGGTGGAGTCAGCTCTAGCTGCACCGAAGAGAAAGGAGGAGGAGGAGGAGGAGGGTGGGAGGAGAGGAGATCAAGCAGGCCAGCCATGAGCCAATCTACAACTTCCATGGCACGGAGGGAGGGAGATGGAGAGTGGAAGGATTCTTATGTGCTTTTGTGACTTTGAAGTTCTGGGATTTGTGCAATGTGGGCTTTGTGTTCTTAAGGAGTGTTTGGCAATTTCTATTTGGCTGATGGCTGATGTCTCCTGTTAGCTTCTATTGCTCTGCTATTGTTAGCTGTAAGTTTTGCTGCAAGGGATTTTGAAGTGTTTTTCTCCTGAATGGATTTTGCCTGTAGCATTCCTTTACTTATGAATGGAGCCATTTGGGGAGGCTGCCTTAGCTGGCTGCCAGTACTTACCGGTACTACATTTTTTTCCTTAAGTGCTGGCTGCCGGCTCCTTAACTTTCCTTTCTAGCCAGTAGCTAATTCTTAAAAGGGAATGTGCCTTTTTAAGCTAGTTCCCTCAGTGGCTTGTCTTTTCTGTCTCTGGAGGCCTTTCCTTGTTTGATGAGTATATGGAAGATTTTAGGCACATGAAGCTCAAAAGAAGCACCTTGCAGGTAGGGAAATAGTTAATCATTAAATAATAGAATCTGTTAAAGCTATACTTTATAAGTAACAGAAGTTTGGAGGAGGGGGAGAGATCTGTTTTTATTTGTTTCAGATAAAATACATTTGTGTGATTAGCTTTATATATCTGAAAGACAAATCAGTCTTTCCTGTTTTGCAATACTACAAATAATAAAAAAAAAGAGTTTGCAAGACTGTCTTTGGGTGCTGGGGTTGGTCTGGCTGGATCCTGAGAATCGACTCTCAAGAGCACAAATTTGAGAGCAGATTTCCAACAATGGAATTGCATAGAATGACTTTGAATGCAGTTGGGATATGGCTTTGGGGCCAACTCCTCACATATGCAGTCATCTATTTGGCAAAATATTGTGGGAAAATATGCAAACTCTGCCTTGTACAAACAATCATGGAAGATTTCATCATGATAATAACATGTCTCTAACTGGAGTGGAAAAACAGGTATCGCATACTTGAAGATTAGTGGAACTGCAAAGTACCTCGGTGGATCCTAGGCCTACTCTTCTGTATAAATCTTATGTTAGCTATTAGAACAGTTGGCCAAGAAATCTATCATCAGTACTGCCACATGCTGAAAAAGGAGTGTGGGCATTGAGGAAAGCTATTCTACTGATGGCTTATGTAGATGGAGTAGGCAAAATCTCTATGACTACGCTGTCTTGAACTGCCACTTCTGTGACTAGTGGAATGAAATACAGGACACACACATTTCACTTTTTGATGTTGAGCCAAAGTAGCAAAAGTGGCTTGGTAACATTCCAATTGTTCAGATACAAAACCATCGTTAAATTATCCAAAATTTCTACCAGGCTTGAATTTCTGAAATGTTTTTGTATTTGAATCACGTTTTATAGCGAGTGCTTGTTTTTGCAAAACATCTGGCAGAGAATGGATTAAAATTTATGACTAGGATTGCCAGAAAAGTTGTCTGGGAAATAGTAGATGAATTCTGCTAAGTCTTCTGCAAGACAGTCCATGTGAAACACAATTTTGCCCTACACATCTTTATATTTACGTACATTATGATAAAAACATGGAAAGTTGGTCATCTCCAGGGCTTTTTTTCTCATAGAACGCCCAGAACGGAGTTCTGGGATCTTTTTTGGATGGAACCTTGCAGGGTAGGCAAGGCAGGTTGTATGACATGTGTGAGTTCCGGCACCTTTTTTTTTTTTAGAAAAAAAGCACTGGTCATCTCAGTTCACATTCAGTATTTTCAAAACTGGATTTTTCCTCCCATAACTACTTTTTGTGAGTTTGCGTTTGGTTTCACATTTGTAAGGTTTTCCATACAATTTTAAATGGAAGTCATTTAGATTCAAGAATGTCCATCGTATGTGCCAGTGAAAGGTTTAATCTGTGGACACATCAGACAACCCTTACGGAAAAACATCTGTTTCACCATTCAGTTCAAATAATCTGAAAACCAGGAATTATGTGAAACAAGTTTTTTTAATGATTTACTTCCAAATACATGTAAAAAGCTGCAAAATATTGCTTAATTTAAAGCATTTCACAAAACTAATACTTTTAATAATCAAGTTCAACAAATAACTTAGATAATCTGGAACAACTGGATCAGCCAACTCTTGTCTTTATATAAAATGAATTGAGATTAAAACTTCTTTTTCTTTTACCAATATGACAAACCCAGAGCAACAGCTAAGCACTATTGGCCTACCGCTTGGGCACACCTCTTATGAATTTTTTTCATTAAAAAAAAAACAAATTAAAAACTTCAGAAGTTATTTTATCAGTTGAAGCCTTTGATTTGGTTAGTTATCTTTGAGAAAGTTATTGACAAGCAATTGCACTATGAATGAATGAAATGTATACAGTGTCAACATTGTGCTACATCAATCCTATAGCATCCTACTGCATTGTGAAGAAAGAAGTTGCCAGTTCGTCCATTGGTTTAAATTTAAAATGTTTCACCAAGTCATTGATGTAACATTTTACAGATCTGTAATAGGTTTTTCTTGTTTTCAGCATCTAGCCCAAATAATATCAGATGTTTTCAAGTTTAGACTTTCTTCTAAATTGGGTACTTTGGCTTTATCAGTGAGAGTTCGTGAGAGGCTATTTCTCTGGCAAATGCTTGACTAAAAGCTCCAGGGGAATCAAGTTTGTGTCTTTCATATTTTGAGATATAGCACCAACACATTCCTTTGGCTTGTATTCTTTTGGCAAAGGCTGTGATTTCTGGTAAACTATCGCTCAAAATGGTTACTTCTCATGGTTTTACTGTGTGCTATGCTTTGAGGATAGCCAATCCTATTTTTGTCCATGACATGAAACCATATTACAGGTAATCCTCAAGGTATGACAGGCCATTTAATGAACATTTGAAATTACGAAAGATTCCCCCCAAAGCTACATATGACCATTTCAAACTTAAGGACAGATGCAGCGAGCCTACGACCCTCAACAGAGTTGCTGCAGTGCCCCCACCACCTCTCCCACCCCACCCCGCCAGAACCCTGCAGCACTTGGCCCTCCTCCCCAATCACCCATCACGCCCCACACTTACCTTCTGAAACTCTCCAGACAGGTTGTGGAAGGTGGCAGGCCATGAACCTTCGGCTACACAGTGACAATCCAAATGCAGCTACCATTTTGTCCCATCCATTTATGGGCGGAACAAAATGGCCAACGCCAGTGAAATTGCTTCATTTTACTGCCTTACAGAAGTCTGCAGTGCGGCAGAAGCTTCTTAACAATACAGAAAGCTTCTGAAGCTCTGTGCAGAGCGTGTTAAGGCAGCAAAACAAAGCAGTTTGTCCCCCAGCTGTGTGGCAGCGACCTGAACCCAACCGCCATTTTATGGGAAGGACAAAATGGCAGCTGCTTTCGGAACCCTACCATGTGGCTGCACAAAGAAGGAAGCCATTCCAGCACTCTGGAAGGCCTTGGAGCCTTCAAAAGGTAGGTGAGGAGAAGGGTGTTTGGCCTGGTGGGGTGGAAATCAGGCCTAAGGCCTGGGAAGACCCGGTGCATGTAGGAAAAATCCCTCTTGGGACCCAAAGTGTGGGAAGTGAAGCACAGGGCGTCTCAGGAGTGGGAGAAGCCTTGAGAGGGCCAGGCAGGCTGGCTTGCGTCTGTACAGGTAGTCCCCGACTTACAACAGTTTATTTAGTGACTGTTCAAACTAACAACTGCACTGAAAAAAGTGATTTATGACCATTTTTCACACTTACAACCTTTGATCATGATCATGTACTCAAAATTCAAATGCTTGACAACCGGTTCATACTTATGATCATTGCTGTATCCTAAGGTCATGTGATCACCTTTTGCAACCTTTTGACAAGCAAAACCAATGGGGAAGCCAGATTCACTTAACAACCGTGTTACTAACTTAGCAACTGCAGCGATTCACTTAACAGCTGTGGCAAGAAAGGTTGTAAAATGGGGCAAAACTCATTTAGCAAATGTCTCACTTAACAACAGAAATGTTTGGCTCAATTGTAGTTGTATGTCAAGGACTACCTGTACAAGGCCTCCAATGGCCTCCCCTTCCCAGCTCCATTTAACGACCCACATGTTTGTTTTACATTTCATTGGGGAGAGTAGGGATGCGAAGGGTCATTAGGTGACGTGTTTTACGTAACGACTGCCCCAATATGCAGCTGTGATGGTAAGGCTCCGTTATGGTCGTATCTCAAGAACAAGCTGTATTAAAATCTTCAGTGTACTTCTTTTTCCTAATTGCAGCTACATATAGTTCATACTTCGTTAATATATGCAAGTGAATGTACCTCAGTATTGCTGTTTACTACTATTAGATATGCATGTTATGCTTTATATTTTATATCCCATTATGTGTCATCTGATAAAATCAGTCTCAATCAGTCCCAAATATTAATAAACATGTTAGAAAAACTGAGAATCAACTTTCTAAATGCTTTTTCTTTCTAAAAAATCTCCTACCCCTTCTTAGAATTTGTTCATATCCTTTGGGGGGGGCAGTTTAGGAACTCGTACAGTTGGCAATTTAGCTCAAAGTACTTTAAAATGCACTACTACTACTACAGTAGTACACCCAGATTATTCTTTCTCATAATGTAGAGTGGCTGCCACAAAGATAATACTTTCAAAAGATAGCAGTTAAAAGAATTTGGATGACTTGTCTCTTTCCAGGTGGTGCCAAAGCATGTGATGGAAGCATTGGTCAGGAAGTACATCACCGGCCACCTCTCATTTTTAACTTGCGGCGTGATATTCAAGAGCAAGAGCCGATGGACATTCACAGTGCTGAGTATCGTTCTGTCTTGCCATTAGTAAATAAGGCCTTTATGGATATTCTTCAGGATATTGCTTCAGACAATGTCTCTATAGCAGATTATTCTCATGATGCAGATGTGATCCCCTGCTGCAACCCCCAACACTTGGCCTGCAGATGTGAATCTGCTTATTCTAACTTATCTTTGGAAAAATGCTAAACAACTTCCAAATTAACAAACATCTGTCTTCCCAGAACTAGAAATCAAATGGGTGAAACTGCTACAGGAAGTACAACACTCTTGGTTTGGATTTTATATAATAATTTGTCATATCTTTCTACAGAATTTAGCTTGGCTCATAACTGAAATACGGGACTAAAATGTTTGGATGGCTATTTGATACCCCTTGATTAAGTCCAGCTCAGCTAGAACCCAACATCACAATGTTATGTCTCCTTGTCCCCTTTGCACATCACAGAAAAGCAGGCGTGGGGTTGTCAGGGCATAAGACAATTGCACAAACAGAAAGGCAGGAAAGAACTATATTGTTAAGATTGGAAATGTTTAGCAGAACCATGTGCATTTCATAAAGTCAGATTATAATCCAAGTACCTCAAAGAAAGTTTGGCATTGACTTGTAGTCAATCCCAGGCAGCAAATGCCATCTAAAGTTAGACAGTGTTAAATTTGAACAATTAAGACAGTTGTGATTTTTTGTAGTAATAGAATGTGGTTAAATTTTTTTTATCAACCATTTGACAATATTACATGTAACAGTTTCTTTTCACAGTCATTCAGGCTCATAATATATTTTATTTTTTTTAAAAAAAATTGTTCTCGCTGTTGATTTCCAAACTTGATCTGTGTTTGATTTTCCCTGAAAAGAATAATTGAGGCAAGGGAAATAGGTGGCCACTGTGTTGTAAACATAAAAAAAGGTTTCCATGATTTTACATGTGCAGCAATTTATCCATACAACTTAATCTGGACCGATAGCAAGGCTTTTCTTACTCTTTGCTTCACTTTGCTTCCTGAAAGGGAAGTGTATGAAGGGGGTTATGCATGCATTTATTTCCCAAGTTACACAAGAAGAAGGAACATGAGTGGAGACACAGCTCCTGTTAACCTCATGATTTTATTGACAAATATTTCAGCATTCCTCCAACTCTGGAAGTTGGGGAATTTCTTTTTATTCAAGTAGATAATTGCAAAAATATTCTGCATGGGTAAATTCTCATGCGTATACTGTACAAAGACATAAACCAGTAGGTTCTTTTATAGGTACATTTATACATGGCATAAATAAGAAAAGGGCTAGCTGGAGTATAAAATTCAGCTTCAATCAGATGCATTTATACTGTGGTTCTTGAGGAGAGAATAATGTGCATATACAGTACATTGATACCAACCATAGAGCATTTTAAGAAAATACACAAAAAGAGGGGCAGAATACATCAACTAGCAAAAGTGAAACATACTGTGTGAAAAGTACTGGAGCGTCTCTGGTTTGCCCCACGTTTGTGGGTTCTTCTACATTCCCCCTTGTTTTTCCAAACTACCTCCCATCCGCCGCTCTGTGTTGTGTTGCTTGCCTCTCCTCATGATCGCTTCATTTTGTTCGTCTGGCTTCCACGGCACAAGATTATCTACCAAAATCAAAACAGAACGGCCTTACTTTCCCTGGTCATGTGCGTTGAGCATGGAGTGTTGCAAACAGGCTTGAGATGCATGCAGAGGGAAGCGGCGGGGAGATGAAAGTCATGGCATCGTTTCACTTTTGGCAAAGCTGATGGGTTTCTGGGCCTCCCTTAGGGCTTTGTCCTCAATTGACAGAAAAGATCTGACTCAGAAATAAGTGTGTGTTGGAATCTAGACTCAAAATATATTCCTGCGTTAAACAATGGTTCCTGTATGTGTTTTGACTGCAAACGTACACACTGGAACATCTTGAAGAACCAGCTATTTAAACATGTAGAAAAAAAAGAAAGGCAACAGCTCAGCATACTGGCTAAAAGTAACATTTATAGTGTAGGTTTGTCACTCCAATGGCCATCATGAGAAGCTGTCAATAAGAGTACAAAACAGAGTTCTTGTAAGACACAGCAAGCCTTCTTGGCTCTTTGAAAAGTGTCTGATGCTACTGTTTTTCAAAATCTTAGTCACACTGTTGGTGCTTTACTTCACCAACTTTTGATCCTATTAGCAGTAATCCAAAATTTACATTCTGACATTACGAAGTCACAACTGACTCCAGCAAGAGAATATGGTACTACTGTTGCTATCCTTCTTATGCAACATAGTGTAGCACTGAACAGGCCCTGTACTCTAGAGTGTAAATTATTATTTCACAATCAAAAACTAGATGGCTCTCCTAAAGCATTCGTGTTTAAAGGCAGATCAAGACCTCAGTTTCCATAGTTGTTCCCATTTTCCATAGAGATTCAACAACTTTTATCATATCCAGAACGATTCCAAGTAGAGAATGATACATGCCATCATTTCTGTAATGACATGTTTATTGTATTGGTACACAATAAAAGACAAATAAGGCACATAAGGAAATGTGGTATATTAGTGGATTATGGATATCTGGTTAATAGTTAATTATTATTTATCCCATCTTGGTATCTTAGATCTGGTATGGTAAAATTAATTCAGCTCCTTTTGGCCTTGTGCACATCTCTGTAGTTTTCTTGGCAATAATATATATCCAGAATTTTTTTAAATTTATAGTTTCAGGTTTAGAGAATTCTTGGTGGTCTCTCCTCTTAATACAGTGCACATATGACCCTGCTTAGCTTTTTGAGATCAACTCAGACTGGCTATATCTTATCATCTAGCTCTGCCTTAGGCTAGGATTTTTGGGCAGATGAAATTACAGTAGATAGCCAAAAACGTTTGACAGCAGATAGTAGTAAGTTGGATCAGTCAGTGAATCTCTTATTTGTCTGTTTACATCTCACTTTTTGTTTTTATAAATAAATTCAAGATACCAAATATACACAATATTCCTTTCTCCTCCTATTTTCTCCCACATCAACAACCATCACCCTGTGAGTTGAGTTGAATTGAGAGAGAGTGACTGGTCCAAAGTCACCCAGTTGGCTTTCATGCCTAAGGGGGGACTGATATATGGTTCTTAAGAATTAAAAAAAACATATATATATATACAGTTCCTTCTCTGCTGGTAGAGAGCTCCTATAAAATACTGTACCTGGAATGTATGGGCAAGAGAACAAGTTGCACTGAAAATGGGTAGAGACTGCAATCCTTCAGTCTAGAATGTCTAAGGGCCCATCTTAAGGAATATTGGATTTGAAAATTTCTGTCTCTGATTTCAGGAGAGAAGCTATTAATGGGGGAGAAACCAATGGAAATAATTTATCCATCACTTCTGCTCTGCTGATAGAAACCTAGCAGGGCTTTAAAAACCTTTTAATTTTTGATGTTGAAGTGTTCCAAAAAGAAAGGTAGGATTACTTGGGTAAGAAATACAGAGATGTCTTAGAGGCTGTTTATTGAAGTCCCATGTTTCTATTTATTAAATTTAGATGCTATCCAACTCCCATCAACTCTGGGAGGTTTACAAAATGTTTTTTTTTTTAAACAGACAAAAAACAACATAAAACAAAAAAGAGCAAAGATGGCAAACCCAGATGGGGACAAAGAAAAAAAGAAAAGAAAAGGGGACTTGAATGACATTTGCCTCCTTTGCTGCTTTCTTTTCATTTTTTCTTCATTTTCACAGTTTACTTATTCTCTGAATAAGATACTTCATTACCACAATTTTATAGTGTATTAAGGATGGTTCATAAGTAGCACGGCAAAAACAAAGAATAAGAAAGCATGTCGGCCAATCAAATTACTATGATTTGAGAGGCACGACAAATGCTAAAGAAATGTAATCCACCCTCTTCTATAATGGCAGCCAACCGTAAAATAAAACACATGCTTAAAAACAAATGGAATAGCTTCTTAATGACCTGAACAATATTGCTGAGCACAATTAAAGCAATTGCTAATTAGAGCTACTGTATCTGGGCTGCAGAAATCTAGATTACAACTAGATGGGGTTTTTTTTTAAAGGTACAAATTTCATAATTTTATAATATATAAAACTGCAACACTAGTACCAAGCACAACAAAGACAGTGGTTATACAGTGAAGAACAAAAATCTAAATACTATATATGTTAATTAAAATTGGATAAATGTGAGTGAATGGCCACTGCATGGCAGCAAAGAGCTATTATGGACTTCGGTATCAGCTTGTTGCCAATTAATAGCCATCCTAAAATTTTACAGCCCAGATAGGACAGCTCTAGAAGCTCAGTAAATATGTATGCCCGTGTATTAATGTAAGAAATAAAAACTAGAAGAAAACAAATCATTTTTAAATATAATACTTTTTTTCCCCAGAATACTGGTCATGGCCATGATTACCTTTAGAAAAATTAAAAAAGAAGAAAACAAATAGAATTCCAAACTGGCTTAGCTACTAAGAAGTAGAGTGAAATATTTATCTCTGGCTTTCCTGTACAACTAGCAATAAATACCCAAATTGAGTGCCTTTGGTCTCCAGCTATAAGTATAATTTTCCACCTGCTGTAGCTTTAATGGAAAATATACGTGTGTCCATGCACAGACCTAGTGAGAAAAGAAACATGGGCCTGACTGTGCCATTACAGGTAGTCCTTAACTTACAACCATTCGTTTAAAGACCATTCAAAGTTACAACGGCCCTGAAAAAAGTGAATGGCCATTTTTCACACTTATAACCACTGCAGCATCCTCAGAGCCACCTGATCAAAATTCAGACACTTGGCAACTGGCTCATATTTACGATGGTTGCAAGTGTCCTGGAGTTATCTGATCACTTTTTGAGACTTTCTGACAAGCAAAGTGAATGGGGGAGGCCAGATTCAGTCAAAAACAACTGCAGTTAACAACCACAGTGATTCATTTAAAAACTGTGGCAAGAAAGGTCATAAACTGAGGCAAAACTCACTTAACAACTGTCTGGCTTAGCAATGGAAATTTTGGACTCTCGATTGTGGCCATACATCAAGGATTACCTGTATAGCAATCCTGTGTGCATCTGAAGAAGAAATCTTTGGGTCCAATGATGCCCTACAGAGCCACTCTTTTCAGAAGTTATAGAGAGTGGCATACTACATCCCGATTTTCCCTCCCAGTTTTAAGGGTCTTAAGGAACTATTGAGATGGTCAAGGCAGTGGCAGAAAGGGAAGAATGGAGAATAAATAACAGCAGAAGCAAGACAGATATCTAAGCAACTGTAGTATGGAGGTATCCAGGGCTTCCTGGCTACTTCCAATTAAAATCGCTTGAGAAGGAAGGGATCACCTGGGAGACTTTGTGCAACACTACTTCTAGGAAAGCTGCTCCCTCCCCACAATTCCATTGTATATTTAGGATTTTTCAGCCACCTCCATCTCATATAAAGAACAATCTGGAGCAGTCCCTGCTGTCAGGAAATTTATGCATCTTAGAAAAGGGGTTGTTAATTCTTAGGAACAAGAAAGCCTTGACTGAAAGGCCGGGCAAGATAGAAAAAAAAACATCCATAAGAAGGAAAAATGCTAGCCAATATAAATAGCCTATTTGAAAAATGTCTCCATGAAAAAAGTTTAAGTCCTCCCTTTTAAAGGTAAAGCAAGTAGAACTCTTCTTCCTTCTCCCATTATATTTTGGATAATGCACCTGCGTCAACAGAGAGAGAGAAGCTTTGAAGATACAGCGTCAAAGCTCAGAGTACTCTGGCATCTGCTGGGATTGCTGCTCCGTCTCTTTTTCCCTTGTGCTCCCTGACATTTTATTTACTTATTTATATTTCGTATTTGTTAACCGCCCATCTCCCTCAGAAATAGGTAGCCTCTTCTCCAGTAGCCCAGGCATGGCAGTAAAATCCCCAACCACTGCAACTACACAAGTGATGCTGGTGACATCTTTCCCCTGATCTTGCTACAAATATCCTCCACCCACTATGGAGAAAGAGTAGGGCAAAGGGCAACCTTGATGCTGCATCCATCAATCAAAGAACCACGGGATGTAGAAGATAAGGCAAGAGGAATCAAATGGAAAATACAAGCCTTCCTTTCAAATTTTTGAAACAGCAGCCCCTTGTTAAGTTTCTCTCCTTTTCTGGGCTTGTTTGGAGCCTCTTGGAAAGCAACAAGTGGGTCAAAGAGCCGCTTTGGCAACCAAAATGCATTCTCAGATCTGAACTAAACCCTGAAGACATCGTTATCTTGGAAGGATAGTTTTGTAAGGACTTTGTAAGGATGCCAGATGTGGCCTAGAAGTACCTGATGCTGCCGCATGGTTTGAACTTTGAAAGGCATGGAACTCAGCCCTCCCTTTAACTGGCAGCCCAGAGCCTTGTGTAATTTGGATTCACTATTAGAAATATACTTGGAAAACAGGTTTGTAGGCCTCACTCCAAAAGCCCATGGTGGGAGTCACACACCCCACACAGAGATGGCTACCAGGCAGGAGAGGAAGGGACAGATCGCCCGGAAGAAAAGATTTAAGCTTTTCTTCTCAGCACGAATTTCACAATGCTGTTTTAAGTATTCCTAATGCTCACAGGTGGAAATTCATTTTCGTCATCCAGGCATACTGGCCCAGTAGCAAATTCATGCTCAGGTATTATCTCTCCTCGAAGGGCTCCCCCATCTTCCGAGTAACCTGCAATATAAGAAGACAGCCTTTAAACTGAATGTTATAGATTTAGAATGCTTTTTACACAGGCATCCCTCATTCCACGTAAATTATTGGATGGCTAAAGAGCATCAAGAGGTGGTCTGTACGTGTCATTCAACTATCACAGCTGAAACATCACAATTAGGACTTTATTGTAAAAATCCTGGCTTCATGTGCAAATAATACATAGACACTCGCAGAGGTATCAAGGGATTTGCTAAGCCTGTGAACCACTTTTTCTACATTTTGTGAACAGAAATATTCAAAACTGATCATTACTTAGGGTTTAGTTACTCAAGTATCATATATAGAACATGATTTAGAATTTTCATGTGAACAAAACCGAACAACTGAATGCCAACTGCCACTGATTATATATTCATTTCATTTAGTGAGTTCCCTTGCTTTCAAACTATAGTATGGTCCATATCTCATCTTACAGCCTAAATTTAATATCCTCCCTTCCTATCCCTTGCACACTTTGATTACCTCTATAATTTTCTCATTTGGGCAACTTAATAGCCATTGCATTCGCAGAAGTAAAAAAGAGAAGGAACTGTACGTTTGTTAGCAAAATTCTTGAGATACAAGGCAAGATTGAGGAACATAATACAAAAGTTGGCATTTGACAATGATTATAATCTTCAGTGCACTTTATAGGTCTTCAAAGAGCTTTTGAGTTTTTCATATTAAACTTCCTCATACCCATTGTTATTTAAACTATGTTGTCCACTTTCAGTTATTTATACTTAAATAATAATAAATTATTTAAATACTTAAATAATTTATACTTAAAAATGTCTTAACAAAACCCTTCCCAGGCAAAAAGAAACAATTCTTGCACGTTATCAGCACAACAGAGGAAGATACTTAGGTTCCAGGATGATGTGTTCTCCCAAGCATAGGTTAATGCTTTCTACTTTTATTCTGGCAATGAGGACCTCTGTAGCTCTACTTAGCAAAATGTTGCCTGGAGCTATGCTGGAGTGGAACAAATTCCAGAGAGATGTTTGTAATGTATCCAAGTTTAAAATGTTTTCAGTCTCTTAAGAATTGCTCAGAGATGGTAAAGCAGGGATCCCTAACCCCTGGTCTGTGGACCAGTACCGGGCCGCCACATGCCAGCAACCTGTCTGCACAAACAAAGCCCCATCCGCGGGATACAGGCAGTACATAAAACCACGCCCCCTCCAGTCCACCGAAGAACCTCTCGCCACATAACCGGTCCCTGATGCCCAAAAGGTTGGGGACCTCTGTGGTAAAGGACCACAAAAGGCTTCCAACTCCCATTATGTAAAAACATATGATACTGAAGCACATTGGAAAGTGAGGCAGGTACAGTAATCAGGCAGTTGTAGGGGCAAGGACCAAGAATGATTCCGAGAAAGGTGAGCAGAGATGCAGATCCTGCTGGCCATATCAAAGACTTGGGCATAGCTCCTGATGTTTCCTGCAAATATTGATACCCACTGCTAGTACTCCACATGACTCCAGAGAGACGATGTATTATAAAGGTAACTTCCATGTCACCATATACTCTTTCAGTTAGCGCTGACCTATATGTCATTTTGCCTGACCTCCACACCATTTCTTTGATTTCTTGTTTATTCCTTGGTTCTTCCTTTTTTTATTTTTGCCAGCTTTGCCTCTATTCACTGAATGGGTGGGTGATGGATCACAGAAGGGGTAAACCATATTTCTCACCCCATTTCAGCAATTTATCTGAAAAAATAAAGGGCTACAAATATGTCACAGGGAATTTTGTTCAGGATTCCCCCTCCCCTTTAGTGATTTTTTGCTAAGAATGGCTGGGGGAAGATTAAGAGTAGATGCAAAAGTCTGCGTGTAAGAGAAATATTAGTGTATACTGTAAGCAAGTGTGTGTGACAATACAGCAAAAGGCAATTTGGAGATGGACAGTTGTTTAGAATTGCCCAGCTTCCTGTGCCTTGTGTTAGTGGGTTCAAAATACATATTTTTCCCTACACACATCTCTCTTATGCTGAGGTTTGAGTAGAAAGTCTTCTGGGAGAGGACAATTTGGCATAAACAGCAATGGACGAAATGCTGCTCGGCTATTCAAAATTCAGCAAAATCCATTTGGAAGGAAAAATGTTAGGATTACTATATGGTATGTGATCAGAAGAATTAAAAATGAGATTTCCAAGTATACATCAAATAATTAAATTCTACAAACTATAATGCAACATCAAGAAATCCGTGGATGGGAAGTTGTTTGCCACTGTATTACTTTTTATCTTACGGCAAGAGAACATAATTAAAAAATGTCTTCCTGTTCATTTTGGCTCTTTCTAGAGTTGTATAATTGTTCTTATTTACATACACTCATATATACAAACAACATACATAACCTACCAGTATCTACTTTTACTAAAGTTAATATATATTCTTGTTTTATGGAAGCTTGAAATTGTTAAGACACTGAAATCAATATCATGATCGATTTCCCTTCATGTTTCTGCCATGAGTACACAGCCTTAATTTTATATTATGTATCATACATAGTCTGGCCAAATTATTTTGTGTCCTATCAAAATATATAGCAAATTTGGTTCTCGCAAAAGAATTAGCAAAGCATGAAGAGAAGTTTTAGTGTCTTTGGTCTGTGCTGAATTCAGCATAAATTTCAATAATACCAATACCGTGTACGGTATAGGACAGTGCCAAAGACATCATCAAAGTAATACAGTATATATTTTTCATAATAATATAAAAAAACGACACATAGAAACTCACAAATACGTAGTAGTGAACAATTCTAACATGACTAAAATGAGCAACTCGCAGCTTGCTGTAAATCTGGTACTGACCTGGCATCATAGAAGGGGAAGGCACTGAAGTCTGCCTAGCTACGGTAGCAGCATAGGTTTGAGTTGCTGGAGACAGGAGATCATTTTCTTTGTTCTCTTCTGGCTTTACCAAGTCAAGCAAGCTAAAAGAATGTGGGCCAGGGAGAAGGTTGAAATAAAGGCAAGTCATTACCTAGTAACTCCAACAAGTAATTGTACTGTTATTTGTTGCATAAGCTGGACTTAACAGAGATGGAGGTTTTGTGCCATCTCCGGCCCATAAGGATGCATTGTTTGGCAAGCCAAACGGACAGAGATACTGTAATGCTTTTATGCAGAATACAGTTGCAGCTTGAAATCTTCAAAGATGCTTGGGAGACAAGAAGGGAAGGTGTTTATGTCTGTGGAGATTCTTGGTCATCCAGGTGCTTTTCAAAAGGGAACTGGACTTTCTTGATTTTTTTTTTTCCTTGAAGACGTTTTGCTTCTCATCCAAGAAGCTTCTTCAGTCCTGACTGAATGGTGGGGAATGGAAGGATTTGGAATGGAAAGAATGCAAAGAATATAAATCGTTCCATTCCCTACCTTTTGAAAAGCACCTTTGTGAAAGATGTTTATGCTGATATAAAGTTATTGCCAAGACATCTGAAGAGGATCAAGACTACAACAGATGTCATGGCAAAATTTATTTGTTTAAATAGAAAACAGTATCTCTTCTATGTACTTTTAACCAAAATTTTATCCTACCCTCGGTCCTTCAACTAAATCCTAAAAGTGACACACAATGCAATATCCCCAGAGAACAATTTTAAACTTCATGCAACAAGTTAATCAAAGACGAAATAAAGTTTTGCAGGTATTCACAATATGCATACACTCATGGCCAGGCATGGGAGCACTGATTAGCATCTAAATCAGATGGCTCTGCCAGAGTAGAGCACAGCTACAATCTATGCCACAGAAGTGTAAGAATGTAATTAACAGTTAATGTAATTCTTAGAATATTTCCGTTCCAGGTCGGGGGGCTTTGCATTGTTGATGACATGAAACGGACATATTGTCAACCTCAACAGTTACTAAATTAAAAAAAATTAATATAGCACAAATTAGGTCTATATGTTTCTTCTGGGTGCTCAGGCACCCAATTTATCTCCTTGCAAGTGCTCTTATGGTTCCTTTCCTGCATTCATTTTCCCTTCAACGTATGTTTCCCTTGGGCTGCACTTTGGAGCTGTCTTATTCTATCTATCAAAATATAACTGGAGAGACTTTTCTTTCTATACGGAATTCTGTTTCTCTGAGTGATGGCCTGTGGACTTTTTATATTCTACAGCAGCATTCAGTTCTATCATCTGATAATTTTCACTTCACTTCTCTTTCACTTTTACATGCTCCAGCATAATTGTACATATTTTTTGTGAATGACCCTTATGAAAAGATTGTTACACATTCAAAGCATGATTTTTCTCCTTAATATCCTGTTTTATAAACAAAAGCGACGACTGCTGATGGAAATCTGTTATATGTATACAGCGTACACAATCCCTTTTAAGTTATTGTACATTTTCTTTATTTTCTCTACATTTTCTTTGAATTCTTGAAACAACTAAGCTGTTACCTGTGCTTCTTAATTAAAACACATTCTCCACCATCTTGGGGATCCAGGTTGTAGATGTAAAGATGTCCACCAGATGTTGTAACTAAGAGCCGAGGCAACTTTTGGATCCTAATAAAAAATGTACAGGAACACAGCTGAAACAACCTCTAAATAGGCTGTGCCATTTGCCGCCGCTGGATTTCCTGGAAAATGGATTTGTAAGGTGAAGATGCTTATGGGAGAGATTTGGCAGCCAAATTTGGCCTATTCCTCTGATTTTAGAGTAAAACAACTACTATAGTATTTTAATTAATAGTAGGAAATATACATGGGGATAAAAAATCTAGATACATTATATGCAGGCATAAACATATGATTTTGAATCTATTATAAGTCTATATTAGTCACACTAATATAGGTTTCCCCCTAAATAAAGCTGTATTATCAACATGTATGTGATGCAGTTGTTGGAATAGAGCAAAATTCACTTCTTTACTAACCAATCTACTTCATGTAATTCTATTATTTGTCATGAAATCCAAAGCTTACTTCTAAAACAATGTGCCATACAGTATTTTCTTCTCCCTTTGAGATTTGGCCCAATGTTAATTTAAAAAAAAAATCTCTTGCAGCTCTGGGTCATGAAACAATAGCTATAAATGGCATGACCTATATTAATTAATATGCTCTTAGTCATCCCTTAAATGTGAGAAAGATGTCCAGAGATTTGGTTCAGGAGATACTTGGAGGGCAATGCAGAATATTTAGCATAATAAAATCCGTTTTGCCTTGCATATAGGATACAGCCAGCCTTATTGCAAATGTTATCAATGTAGGATGTATATCAATGCAGAGGAGAAAGTTTTGCATTTTGTGAGGTTTGAAGTCTCTGTCTGCATATGTCAGAACTGGGTAAACCATGATCTGCAGACTGCTTCTGTACTCTTATACATCCCCAGGGAGTTGCCACTTTCCCTCAGATATTGCCCAACAGATCAGCAATAAGCTGACTAGGGAGGAATAAAAAAAATAAAATCTATGGGGAAATGCCTCTTCCTTTGATAATTTGCAGAAGAGTAACTTCGATCAACCTAATGGACAATCAAATCAGAATCAGAAAAAGATTAACATGAGCCACTTTGCAGCGAGATGGGTGGCAAACAAAGAATGAATGAACGAACGAATGAATGATATTGGAATAAGATTTCCCAAGGCAGAAGATATATAAAAATAGAGAGTAAATACAAATGGCATGGTATTTATGAGGTGGGCTGGATTAAAACTGTATGGACATTTACCTGAAGTGCCTAGAATCAAAATATGTACCACTGGTTCACAGAATGTGGGAACCGTGAACCAATGCAAACTGCTTAATAGAATATGTTGATTATATTACATCATTTCAGTATCCAGTCTTAGCAACCATAATGTTCAGAAACTATCTTCCTAAGCTCAAAGATTTACAGTAATAGTGATTGTGGCCATGAGATAAAGAAACACCTGTTACTAGGGAGAAAGACATGAAAAAAATGAATGTTTTAGCCTTCCTCAACACTATTTGATTCGCTCCGCATCGTACCATTGATGAAACATTTCCACTGGAGCCAGGGTGCCTCTCCTAAATAAAATAGTTTGTCCAACACAAAGGAAGGCAATCTTGTTTGGCTGCTGTAGCCCAGCTTACGTACGTGGACAGCACACAGATGTTCCTTTGTCCAGAAAAGTTCAGGCGCACGGTAGCAAAGGCCCGGTCTTGGCTCATCATGCCTGATACTTGAGAAGGGAGGTAGTTGGTGGCAGCCATGAACATCTTGCCCATGTAGCCACTCCAGGAGGGAGGTTCTTCTGGCCGACTAAGACAAACAAAATACCAGATTACAACATTCTATTCCAGGAACTTCCATACAATATAAAAGCAACAAGGTCTTCACTTCCTAAAACCTAAAGCATGTAATTTCATTATCACTCCTCATTAAACTTCTCTGTTTCCCCTTCACTTCACCACTTCAGAGATGGGGACCCTCAGATGTTCCTAATCTATCTATATAAATAAAAATGTAAATGTTCGTTTGTTCAAAATCTTAAATCTCCGAAAGTTCTTCACCGATTGCTTTGAAATTTTGATACGACGTTGCATTCGAATACGCGCGTCCAGCTTGAACTCCAGTCCATCACTTTGATATTCCTAGCTCCCCTAATTGATCCCTCAACTTGGTATACAACTGCTTTTACAAACCCAAACAAATCCATTTCTGTACCACAATTGTACCTCATTGTGTGGCTTCACAAGTGTTAGAACTACAGATGCCAGTAGTGCCATTTGCAGTCAGCCATTGGAAAAGAGTCAGCTTGAACACATAACCACCCAAAACCCCTGGAATCAATTGGCAATATGTTGAATATGAACAATCCATGTTTTCCATTTTGCCAACAGGCTTTCTGGGATGGTCAAATTTGCTGCCAAATCAAAGCCTGAATGATCCACATAGAAAAACATTTGTAGCCAGTTAGAGTAATTCTCCCAATAAGTAAACCTTAGTTGTAAGCAGATCTACTCTGTGGAGTATTTTTCTCAGCTTCCATCTACAAGAACCTATCAAGAGAGACTTTCCTTGATACAGCTCAGTTCTCAATGGCACATGTACAGCATCATTTTGATACCCACCTGTCGGTGAGATGCTCCAACTTAAAGATATGCACTGTCTCAGTATTGCTTGATGCACACAAGAACTGGGAATCCATACTGAACACAAGGGAGCTGATGTTCACATACCTAAAGTGAAGGGAAGAAAGAACCCAGACAACTTAACTGGAATAGGAAAAGTAATAGACTGGCCCAAATAAACAAGCCTGAGAGATTCTTGTAGGATGGAAAAACTTTTTTTTAAAATCCCCTGAAGGTTTTATTAGCAAGGATATAGCATTGAGAATATTGCAACCGGATTCTAATCCATTGTTAGCCGTTGGATATTTTCTGGATGAAATTGGACTAATCACTCACTCTCAATTAAACCTATCTCATAGGATTACTGTTGCGGAGAACATGGGAGGTGTGTGCACTATGTAAATTACTCTGAACTCTTAAATGAAAGGCAGGATGGAGCTGTGTTTTTATTTCTGTGGGTGTTTCTGCATAAGACTATCCCAAAGTCTTACTACTTTAGAATAAGAAAAATAATACACAATGTATCATTGAAAAGTTTTCTCTTCAAGGCCTTCCAAAAGTGGGGCCATCCTAATCTCAGGAGGGGGGTACTCTAGAGCATGGGTCCCCAATCCCTGGTCCGTGGACCACTACCGGGCTGCGGCATGCCAGCAACCGGTCCGCATAAATAAGCAAAGCCCCAACCGCGGGATGCAGGAAGCAAACAAAACCACGCATCCTCCAGTCCGCGGAAAAACCTCTCTTCATGGAACCGGTCCCTAGTGCCCAAAAGGTTGGGGAACCTCTGCTCTAGAGGGCAGGAGCTACAGCAGAAAAGCAACATCCCCTGGTCCCTGCCAACCAAATGTTTTGACCGATGGGGCCTGGAGCATGCCCATCCAGCTGGACCAGATTGGAGAGACAGAAACAACTGGAAGAAGGTGACCCCTCAGGTAACCTGCTCCCGGGCCATGAGGGGCTTTAGAGATGATGACCATACATGGAATTGCAACTAGAAAAATACTGGCAACCAAAGTAGTGATGTTACATGCGCAGAATAGCTGACACCATTTTACAACCCGTGCAACTGCATTCTATGTCATCTGAAGCTTCTAAATGCTTCCCAAAGGCAGCCCCACATAGAGCTCATATGCTGCCGTAGTTTGCCCTTTTTCCTCAGGGATTGGTTCCACTCAGTTTGACAGAAGGGGAGACACTTTAGCTGCTGCCCCTCACTTGCGGGTTGCTTGAGGCTTTGATGCTCTCACTCTACCTCTTTAACATCCACACGAAGCTACTGGGTGAGCCCTGGATTCTGCAGGTAAGTCTGTCAGTGTATTGAGCCAGGGTATGAAGGCTGCTCAAGTCTGGATGAGGAAAATCTTCAGCTCAAGACTGAATGGCTGTAACTGGACCTCTGGGTCTGGGATGCTTTCACCATTGCATTTCCCATTTGAGACTAGCGTGCAACTTGGGAGTCCATCTGGACTCGCAGCTATAGCTTGAAGAGCAGATGGAAATTGTGACCAGGAGAGTTTTGCACAGGTTCACCTTGTATCCTAGCTACACCCTTTCCTTGATCACAAGGCCCTTCAGATGGTCGCTTATGACCTAATCATCTCACAGCTGGGATTATTGCAATGCACCTTACATATGGCTGCCCTTGAAAACAATTTGGAGGCTATAGCTCAGTGATGGCGAACCTTTTAGAGACTGAGTGCCCAAAAACCACCCCTGCTCCGCCCCATCCCACCCACTCTGTCCCCGCCCCCAGCCTGCTCCGCCCCCACCCCGCCCACCCGCAGGGCCACTCACCACCTCCACGACCCACCGCAGATCGCCCAGGCGGCCCAGCAGCGCCATGGCGGCCATGCCCTCCGCCCACACCCTGCAGCATCATCTGTGTGCAATGGAGTGCGAGAGCGGAGTCTTGTTCCAGCTGCCCAGCTCCATGTGCTCGGCTGCGCTGCTCCGCGTGGGCCGCGCTCAGGCGACTCTCCTCTGGGGGGGCTGCTGGTGAGTAGGGGGCCACAGGGGAAGGCGGGGCTGGGGCAACAGCACGTGTACCCATAGAGAGGGCTCCGAGTGCCGCCTCTGGCATGCATGCCATAGGATCGCCACCACTGGTATAGCTGGTCCAAAATACAGTGAGTCCAAACTGTGATCCTGTGACCCATGGAGACGCTGCAACAGTTGTTAATTGTGAAAAAAAGTCGGAAGTCACTTTTTCCAGTGCTGTTATAATTTTGACTGGTCACTAAATGAATGTTTGCAAGTTGAGGACTACCTGTATATGTTTTTAAATATTCTAAACTGCCCACTTGAAAGAACAGGTTAGGGATAGATCATCACGGAGAAATCTATATGGTCACTAGGAGTCAAAAATGACTTGGTGGCAGGTATCAATCAATGAAGCAGCTCAGAATATTTTTGGAGTTAGGCAGCCTCAGAATCCAATAAAATCAATAACCTGTTATTTCAAGTGAAATACTGGCATAAGAACAACAGACCAACCTCTTCATTCCTCTCCTGAATTCATACAGCTTTTGTCCTTCAGGGATGGAAAAAACACGAAAGACGGTTCCCTGGAAGGAAAGACAAGAGGACACAAAAGTAAGAGACTATCGCGTGAAAAGGAATAGCAGTGTTTTGCTTTTGGAAAGGAGATACTACCATCTTTTCTACTTTGCATGGATAACAATCTTGTAGCAAGGAGCAGAAAAGTTGGATTATCAGAGAGACTAGTAGAGATTCTACCAGATTAGATCCACTTTAAGGTCATAGAAGAGGCTTTTTATAGTTATGAAATAAGTGGATTAAAGCTAACAGATGCTCAAGTCAACTATTTTGTTGTTTTTTAACAGAAAATGCACCAAATTTCCACAATGGGAAACTGGAGAATCACAGAACTACATGGAAACCACAACCACACTTACTACACAGCAAAGTAGAATGAATTAAAAGATCCTCAGTGGCAGAAAAAGGGGTGGTCTTACTCCAAATACTTATGTTTTCTCTATCTGTCCTTTCCCCCCTTCTTCCTAGCCATCCTCCTACATCTCCATCTGTCCCGTTTTCTAATTTGTAAGTTTCTTAATAGGGTCTAACAATAATAATGATTTTTTTTTTAAATTATCCTAGGAACAATTATAGGTAGGTATCAGAGCAAAGTCCATCCTAAATAAGCACACAAATAAATGGATGATTTACTTTTAGCTAATGCCCCAGAACATTATTAGAAAGCAGTTGTCTCTAGAATTTACATCTGAGGAAATATTGTTTAGGATGAAGCAATGTTTGCTTAGGTTGGGTGGCTACTAGTTGGGTCATAACATGCGGTCTTAGAACAAGGACTTCTGATCTCTATGAGATTTGTTCCTGAGCATGTATGACCTGAATGACAAAGATTCAACCTATTTCTAGGTGTATGACCCAGCTAGTAGATAGAGGTAAATGTACAACTAGAAGTAGAGTGATTACTCTGATAGCAGCCTTTAAAAAACTGAAAGGTCAAAACTGTTCTCCTTTCTGAACACTGGACACAGAAAAATGAAGTTAGAGGAAGGCTGATTTCAGTCAAACAGATTCTTAAGAATAGTTTGACAGTGAAATTAATTACTGGAAAAGGTGATAGGCTCTTCCTTCATTGGAAGAGGTCAAGAGATACATTTGTTTGGAATGCTTTAAATGTGAACTCCCATACTGAGAAGAAGGTTGGAAACGGTGGCCTATATAGGCCCTACAAGTTAAACAATTCTAGACCCTTTTCCTGCTATTTCATCAAAAGTTCTTTTGATAAAAACTTTTTCATCAAAAAGTTTTTCACTCCTCTGGGTTCTAAACAGTCTCTTGAATGACTAAGCACTCCAAATGAATGGGACTTTTGGACAGACATCTCTTCAGGTCACGTTCATAAAGGCTATCGGATTTAATTAAGATAACAAAAATGTTGGAAAGGTGGAGGAGAACAAATTGAAAATCTAGAGCACTAGACTACATTTTTGTCCTATGCTGAAGGTAAGGCAAGACAGCATTAATCTAAGAGAGAAAAACTAAAGACAGAAAAAACTAAGTGATATGGAGAGGAAAAAACAAAAAAGAATCAAGAGGGGAAAAAACCTAAATGAATGAATACATTTTTGTCCTAGGCTGAAGGGAAAGTGAGGCAGCATAAACGTAAGAGAGGGAAAAAAACTAAATGAAATTTTATTTATTTAAAACATGTATGTACCTGCCTATCTTATAGCCATCTCTCGGCAGCTTCCCATAAAGCTTTTACTACAGGTGGAAAAAAGATATCCAACAGAATCAAATGATAATCCAAATGCTTGTCTTCTTTAGTCCATTTCCTCTGAGAAAACAAGATCTACTTGTTAATCTCCCAACACATTGTTGACTTACCTTTTCAGAAGCACTTGCTAGTTTTGAACCTGTAGAGTTGAAAGCCAAGGCTGCGAGGGGTCCTTCATGGGCAGAAATAGAACAAACATCTCTCTGTTAAGAAGGGGGAAATTAAACTATGATTATAGTAACTAAAATATATTTCAGCCCACCAAAGTACAAGAGACAATAAAGTAAAAAATACATTGCAGGATCCAATTAGGGTCTGTCACCAGGACCATAACATTATGGTTCTGACAGAGACGAATAAAGCAGATCTCCGAGGCTTGCAAATTCCTCAAAGAACATATTTATTAGTTACAAAGTATCAGCAAGTCAAAAGTGAAACCAAGTCTGGAGACAAGGTAACAATTCCCCAATACAAAGTTTAAAAATCCCACCACCAAAGCTGTGCAAGCAACTACGTTCCCCAATACATCTTCTTGGCGGGCTTTTTACGCAACACCTAGCCTGCAGTCTCGGGAGCAGCCAATGACCTTGGTTCCCATGGGATAAAAGTTTATATACTAGCGAAGCACCTGGCAACCCCCCCCTCCATTCTATGTGGCAACCGAAAATGAATAGGGAAAATGGCTGCAGCCATGCTCATTTGTAGAGTTGACACATAGGTTTTGTCTTCTGAGCTTTCAGAAGCTCAGAACCCATCCTCAGAGAACTTCTCTCTAGCAATGTGTGCTATTCTGTGTGTGGTATTTACTGTATATGGTGTTGTATGTGGCTTTTTAGATGTTGATTGGGGTGTTGATGGCAAGCTATTAAGTCGGCTGTTGTTTGCTTGTGCTGCCCAGCCCTCACATTTGAAGTACTTGATAAGCTGGTGCTAAATCAGCATTCCTGTTGACGAGGGAGTGTTTCTTAGGCTTCCATCACTTCCCTAGCTGTTTTTGTGCTTGCTCGTCCAACAATCTTAGTAGCTGCAAAATTGAATGTATGTCCTTGTTCATTGCAATGTGAGGCTACCAATGAGTTCAGGTCTCCTCATCTGACCACTTGCTTGTGTTCTTGCAATCTGATGGTTAGCTTCCTCCCAGTCTGTCCTACCTAGTCACAGGGGCAATCCATGTAGGGGATTTGGTAATTACATTGGAAGTATCTTCCACCTCCACGCGATCTTTACAATACATAATTTCTCCTCGTATGCTAGCCTCTGGGTGGTGTCTGATGCCCACTTGCAGATCTCGGAAGCTGTGTTCTACCGCATCCAAAATATTTTTGATATATGACAGGGTGGTTGGTCTTGTACTTTGTCTTCCTTTCCCTCCCCACGGTATTGCACAGACATCTTGTAACAAATGATTGTGGGTACCCATGCTGCTTGAATTGTTCATGTAGATACCTGCTCTCCTGCTGTTTGGACTTTTGGGTACTACAGTGGGTTCTCATCCTGCCATATAGTGTTCTGATGCAACTAAGGAGAAACTTCCTGACAGTTAGAACAATTAACCAGTGGAACAACCTGCCTCCAGAAGCGGTGAACGCGCCAACACTGGAAGTTTTTAAGAAGAAACTGGACAGCCATTTGTCCGAAATGGTATAGGGTTTCCTGCCTGAGCAGGGGGTTGGACTAGATGACCTCCAAGGTCCCTTCCAACTTTATTATTATTATTAACTCTTTTTGTGTGACAGTGGATGGTTGCTGTTGAAATTCAGAATGTGTCAAGTGTTGGTGGCCTTGCAATAAACTGTGTTTTCTAGGCTTCCATCCTCTTGTCTGTTGACAAGTGCATCTAAAAATGGTAATTGCTTAGCTGTTTCTTCGTCCAATTGTGAACTGTATGTCTGGGAAGATGGAGTTCAGTATGGTATGAAAGTCTTTAAGTGCATTTCTCTTGATGATGACAAACGTGTCATCCACATAATGGCACCAAAATTTAGGTTCTGAAATTCATGGTGTTCAAGCAGGACTGTTTCTGCAATGACTCCTGATATTGGGGATCCTATTTGGTGTCCTTTTTATTTGTTTGTACATTTCCCGTGCCTGGGAAACGGTCCCGTCAGTCAACAGAAATGCTGATTTACCACCAGCTTATTCATTACTTCGGATGTGAGGGCCGGGCAGCACAAGCAAATGACAGCCAACAACTTAACAGCCAGCTATCAACAGCCCAATCAACATCTAAAAAGCCACATACAACAGGCACTATATAAATATCACACACAGAACAGCACACACTCTACTAGAGAGAGGTTCCCTGAAGATGGGCTCCAGTACAAGTCCGAAAGCTCTGGTCCCAGTGACTGGCCCAGATTGGATCCCGCAACATTATCCTGGGACACATATATTCGTAAAAAAAATGCATGGCCTATCTAACATTATGATACAGGTATATGCAAAATGTACGGTGTGTGGAACCAGGTATAAAACAGCCAGATTTGGATGCCTGGATGTAATATGCACATTCCATTAGTCTTGCCCCTAAGATATATTAGTGGTCCAGACATAATTTGGAACACATACATTCTAAGGAGAGAATCAGTGAAAAAAGGGTAGAGCTGACAGCAGCATGTAGCAGCAATGAAAGGAAAGTAAGGATAAGAAAGATATTGGGTCAATGAGGGGAAGGCCTACATAGACTTGGACCAGCTAGGTTAGTGATCTTGAATTCAAGAATGGTGGTAGCAATGAAGGGAAGGAGAAGAAAGGCACTGGGATAATCAGTAGGTGGGCTGGTTCACAGTAACTAGAGGAGAGAGGAGCAAGGTACATCAGTGTTGCTCTACCCATCTATTCTAAATCTATTCGGGCAAAATCCTGGACTACCACATGATTCTAACTAAAGAAGAACAGGGACAAATCAACCGAGTCTAGCTGAATCCCCCCCCCACAATATTTGTTCCATGCAAGAACAAAACACGTTTTCTCTTTCTTGCATCCTTCTACTATGAATTAATCATGCTCATGATAGGATTCCCATTAAGCTGAAACAAGAAATGTGATTATTCAACAGGCGGATGTGAAGAAGGATTGGGGAAAACAATGGCAGCAAACAATAAAAATAAAGGAAAATATCCCAAATGGACTCCAGAATGTCAAAACAAAAACAACTTTCTGCACAGCCCTAAGCATCTGCTGCATGCTACATCAGGGGTCCCCAACCCCCGGGCTGTGGACCGGTACCGGGCCGTGACATTCCAGCAACCGGTCCGCACAAACAAGCAAAGCCCCATCCATGGAATGCAGGCAGCACAGAAAACCACGCACTCTCCGGTCCGTGGAAAAACCTTTCTCCACAGAACCGGTCCCTGGTGCCCAAAAGGTTGGGGACCTCTGTGCTACATAATGCTCCTACCTTATTTAAATTCGACTCTCAAGCCACAGAGTTATCAAATCTGCGCCCCAGAATACCTTTGTGATTCATTTTGGCACCTACCAAATAGTTTCCATCATACAACACAATCTCGCCGACAACAGGACTACCAGGATATGCCACGTAGGAGTTGGAATGGTTGATAGAAAGTGCGCATAAACCTGCCAATAGAAGAAATAGTATGGTCAGCAAGTAATTTAAGCTCAGGGATACAGAAGTAAGAGGTTCACAGATAACAGCATGGCTTCTCCCGGAAAAGCCTAACCTGTGCTGGACGAGTGCTGGCAGCCACAAGCATTCTGGACAAAAACCCTCTGGACTCTTGTGACATCTACAGGCAGCAGATGGTATAGTTCCATTCAGAATCTGACCACCAAATGTGAACATTCTGATTGATTTTCCCCTTCACAAATCCACCTTTAACTGGATGGCTTTTCCTTTATGCGGCCATTCAGTTTCAGAGATCATCAGGGAGATACCAATGGAATCCTCCTGGGGAACTGCTGACGAGGCTAGTTTCATGGTCTAACGCACAACAGGCACAGCAAAAGAATGTGTGTAAGCAAAGAATGAATTCACTTGAATCTGAGTGCTTTTGTTACTATACCGGAAAGTGATCAGCAGGCCCACTAAGCAGAAAGAGTAGAAAACAGCAGCAAAAATTAGAAATGTTCAAAAAACATAGGACAGCAATTTAAAGATTTATTGCACAGTGGTTGCCACTATGTAAAGAGATACCCATCAATAACACACTATATCCAATATTATTCCCATTTGTTTCCTTATTTTTACCACTTTATAAAAGCCACAAGGAATTAAAATGTTAGGTATATCATATCAGCGATAACAAAGGATCTTCACAGATTCAAAATCTATCTTGTAGGCAAGCTAAAGTTGTTTTAACTTTCGAAGTCATCCCAAAGTGCTTTTCTCCAAAAGGCGATTGGACTTTCTTGGTTTTTTTTTCTTTGAAAACGTTTTGCTTCTCATCCAAAATGCTTCTTTGGTTCTTCTTTTCCTTTTGGAAAAAAGCACCTTTGGGACAACCATGATCAGGAAATTGAGAATCTCCATAGACAACTTTCCAAGTCCCTTTGTATTTTGTTTAAAGCAAAACCCCAAATCTGTTTCAATGAAAAAAGAGTTCAAATTAGGGGCGGCTAATTATCTCTCTTCTTTTCAAAGATCTTGGATTCCCTGTCCTGAAAAATTATTAACCACTTGCAGATCCTACCTTCGCAATGTTACAGAATTGCCTGCTTCATTAAATAATTTCTTAGTGACATTCAAAATCCTTTGTTCAAAATGATTTACACTGAAAGACTCCATTTGTTAAAAGTGACCTATTCTGAGTTTGAAACATCTATTCTGGAAACGTCTCAACCTAAAACAGGCCTATATTAAACTCAAAACACCTGTTTTAACCTCAGAATATCTGAAATACCATCGGGTACTTCCATTAATACTACTAAACAAAGTGGCATATCATGATGTCAAATCCACCCCTTCTCCACTCTGCTCATACATTGTGGATTTAGTCTTGAGTGGTTGAGGGAGACCTATTTGGGGAACAATCCAATGAATTGAAAAAAAAACCCAATTAGCACTTTATGCTTGCTCTTCTGCCCTGATTATGGACTCGTAAGAAATTGTACACTGTGCTCACACTCTTGTGCACCACAGATGCAATTCAAAATGCATTTGTTGCGAAGATGTATTTGCCAATTTGGCCTGTCTGAGCCCCCACTCCCCCCCCCAAATGTGTTGGCAAATGAAATATAAAATATCTTCATAATTATTTTTGTTGAACAAAGGTTGTGTGCCTAATGGCTTTTATTTAATTAATTTATAAGCTTCAGAACTCAGAAGTCAATTTCCAGTAGCTTACACCATAACATATGAAAAACATAAAAGCCAAATAAAATTAAATCTATAAAATTAAAAACACAAAACTACCAGAAAACAATAGGTGCAGTGATGACCATTGAAAGACCCTTTTTGTGGAGGTGTAAATGTTGGCAGCGCTTTGTCCGGTTGGGTCTGGGGATTTGAGATTTGTCGCAAAGGAATGCACAATGCTGAAACTGTTTCATGTTTTGTTCCAACAGAATGTTCTCAAAACATCGTTAAGCTCAAAACAAAATCCATTTTGTGCACATACCCTCTTTTTCATACACAAAAACCTTATTGCATACAGTATTCCCCATCTTACAGTATTTCCCACATTACCCGATTTTTCTGCGCATTTCAGCAGCAAGCACATTTCCACACTAACTACTGACTCTAGTCCAGTGGTTCTCAACCTTTTTAATGCTGCGACCCCAACCGGTCGTACGTCAAGGACTACACTGGTCGTAAGTCGAGGACTAAACCGGTCGTAAGTCGAGGACTACCCAACCGGTCGTAACTCGAGGACTTTCCCTGCCCGGGAGCGCCGCGCATGCCTGGTTCCGCCCCCTGCGCCGGCCGAGGCATAGCTGGCAAGTGGCAGAGACGGAGCAGGCCAACCACCAGCTGGCCCAGCCCAAGGGAGGTAAGGCACCCGCCGGAAAAGGGGGGAAAAATGGCAGACAAAAAAATGGCGGACAGCCTTGCTTGGCGACCCCCATGAAATGGTCGATCGACCCCAAATGGGGTCCCGACCCACAGGTTGAGAACCACTGCTCTAGTAAATGAGGGATGGTTCTGCAGCACACACAGGTAATCCAGTTGAAGATTCGGAATGTGCCGTGTCAGAAAGCAGAGAAAAGCCCACTCATACAGATCAGGACTCTCCATCTTGCTGCATGTGTTGGACCCACCATTCCAAGAATCCTTAGACAATTACTATGCTGGACAGACAAAACTAAAGATTCATAAGGCTGCTCCATTAAGATTCCTAAAGTCTTCCAATCCCACACTTTACTTTTTCTCCCCCCTACAGAGCACCCTCCTGGCCTACAGGCAAATTTAATACCATAAATACAAATGATGTTTGCAAATGTCATAAAAGTCCAGCCACAGATGAAAAGCAAGTCCTTCTGTTAATACTCAAAAGTTCTCTTTGTATTTCTAAGTGCCACTTGGCTCTGGGCCAAACATAATATTTAGCAGGTTGTGTTACAGCATTGGCATGAAAGCATGGCAGACAGGAAGTATGGATTTATGGATTTATGTCATCCTAAATTTTATGCTGCTTTAAGGAAAAGCAAATTTAATATATTGAGTGACCATAAATTGCATTTTTAAAAATTTAGGGTGCCAAGAGCAAAAGGGGATAACATGTCACAGATGACATCTCCCGAAGGGCTGATCTAGAACTGATCTAATGCCTCCTTTTTGTTAAAATAAAATAGCTATATTAAAGTTACAAGATGTTTAGCACATTTAATTCTGTAGGAAGAGCGGCAGAACTTGGTGGTTGAGTTAAAAGAGAGATCAGCTTAGAATCCTTATATAGCCACAAGAGAACTTTAATTCCGTTGACCTTTATCTAACCCTAAACAGGAACTGTTATTTGAGAAGATTCCTAAAAGATAGGGGTGGGTTTTTTTTTTTGCAATAAATCAGTTTACTAATTGGACCTTCATGTTAGACCTGGTCTTTCCCACCTGAGAAATACTCCTGGGAAGAAAAAAATTCCCATTCTGAAAGAGTCTGTTGCTATGCTGGGAAAATCTATTAAGTTCATTTTTATTCTGGCTCCCATTTTCTCAAACATAAGTTCATTTTGGCCTGCATCCTTATTAGTCTGTAATTTTTACAAACTGGCCAAGTACATATATTTAGGTTTAAATTGCTCAAGTATATGTAGTATTTATGTTTCTGAATTCCCAGCTTCATTTCAAAATTCAAAAAAGTGCAGAATAGGCATACAACTATAATCAAATAGTGATAGATAGATAGATAGATAGATAGATAGATAGATAGATAGATAGATAGATAGATAGATAGATAGATAGATAGATAGATAGATAGATAGATAGATAGAGCGAGCCTCTGTGAAGGTCTAAATGATGTTATACAGAAATAATATGTCCTACAAAATGCTTTGTTCCTGGTTACTAATAGAAAGGTGTGAAGTTATTAATTTTTGTATTTGCATTGGAGAAGTAAAGATAAAGTAAACAACCAGATCTGGGCTCCAGAAATCCAGACAATTACTAGATGGTGGCAGAGAGATATTTTACCTGTATTGTTCTATTATCATCTAATAAACATCTGGATTTTTTGCAGTCCAGATATGATAGTCCCAGATAACTATAAAAGTGCTGCCTCAGAAGTCCTCAACCATTCAAACTGCAATATTCCCATGAAGTGAAAGAGCTTGTACATTATAGAAAAAACAATCACATTATTTTTGAATGTGCATGTATCTATATATCAGCAAAATATCAGGAACCTTCCCCATAGTATAGATTTTGTCTGACTTTTGGGACATTAAAAATGAACAAACAGGTAAGATAAAATTATTTGAGGAACCCACTTAAGTGGAGAACTACTTGTCCATGCCAACCCTCCTATTATTTACAATGATAGGTGTACTTGCAAATTATTGATGTTCCTTAGTCTTAGAAAAGTTTCTAATACAGGTAGTCCTTGACTTACAACAGTTCATTTAGTGACCATTCAAACTTACAATGGCACTGAACAAATAACTTATGAACATTTTTCACACTTAGGACCACTGCAGCATCCCTAGGGTCACGTGATCAGAATTCAGATGCTTGGCAACTGATTCATATTTATGATGGTTGCAATGTTCCAAGATCACACGATCAACTTTTGCAACCTTCTGACGAACAAAGTCAGTGCAGAAGCCAGATTCGTTTAACAACTGTGTTACTAATTTCACAACTGTAGTGATTCACTTAACAACTCTGGCAAGAAAGGTCATAAAATGGGGCAAAAGTCACTTAACAAATGTCTCACTTAGCAATAGAAATTTTGGGCTCAATGGTGGTCGTAAGTTGAGTCCTACCTGTAATAGCCAATATTATACAATAGCAAATGGCTGCTAGCTGGACTGCATGGGGAAAGCAAAAGAGCGTCTTGCCTCAGAATTACTGAGGTTACCATTGACACATACCTTCTTCAGAGTTTCTACTGCCTTACACTGGAGTCAGGACAGATTTGTAACAATAGAGACTAAGCTGAGCATTGGTTTAGGGAGCAGAAGTGGGCAGAGATCTTGCTGATTATATGTTTTCTTGAAATAGTTATGTCGCAATAACTCCGAGAAAGCTATAATGATGTAAACTTGCAACAGTTAGGACAGAAAACAGCCAAAACAATAATTAATCTGCTTCCAGCTACAGTTAGAGGTAACAACAAGACCAAACTATTTCTATTGCAGAAAGCTGCAGGAACATTTTTCTGCTGGCACTATGAAGAGAAGAAGATCAGAAAGATTCTTCTTTTCACAAAGTCCTTTACTCCTCTTTGGCAATTCATCCTTGTTCCCTTACCTGTGGTGTTAGGAGGGGTGTTCAGGATTGTTTTCAGAAGCTTCATGTCTTTAATGTTATGAATATAAATAGATTCTTCCAAGCAAACAATCAGTCTCTGCAAGGATAAAAAAAATTAAAACAAAACTCTTGTTATTTAGACATTAGAAAGACCCCAAGCGGCTACCAGATCCCATTAGGGCACGGGTATCAAACTCGCCACGTCACGTGAAGTGTTGCGACGCATCGCAACTTTTTTTGCATTGCTGGAGCTGGGGTGGGCGCAGCCTCCGCATGATACAACCAACCGGTGGGCCGGCAATTTGACACCCCTGCATTAGGGCATTCCAGAAGGGTTCAGTCACTCAAACTACCTTTGAGGAAGTAAATAGGAGGACTCCTAACTTTATCACTTTTGATATGCACTGCATAATTATATTATCTTTTCTTCAGCTACTGCTGAAGTGATAGGCAGAAACAAGATCACAAACAGTTCTCTGTAACATGCCGTACTTGGTATTTGAAAAGAGATAGATATAATTCAGAAATAGCATCTGACACATCAGCCCCTATAGTTCTCTGTGACATGGGAGTGTTATCTTTACAAAATTGTTTTACCTCAAGTAAATCAATTCCTGATTATGATTCCAGAATTTTCTAGAATCCTATAGTTGAAAGGGATTTTGGAGGTTTTCTAGTGCAACCATTTCCCAAGGCAGGAATCCTCAGATCAATCCAGACAAATGGCTGTTTAATGTTTGCTTGAAAACCCCCAAGGATGGAATATAATTGACTTTGTTTGCATTCTTGGCATGGTGAACAGATTTGATTTGCCACAATATCCTTGTACCCACTCTTATTTTAAAATGTCATGAAATTTCAATCTTATTTTTTATTTTTTTTTACTTTATGTTGGGATAATATGCTCAACATTTAGGAGTATAATGGTGATTATGGCATTTATAGTAGCTGCTGTAGTTTCTGTACTATGAAATGGAAAGCATACTGGGAAAATGAATCAGTGGACGCACATTCTCCAAAATTACTTGATTGTATCATATAACTAGCTGTCCAGATAATGCTGATCCATGCATAATATCTGTTTGGAAAATTGCATTTACTGAAGCTCCTGCAATCCTATATTCATTTACCTGGAGGTCAACTCCATTAAACCCATTGTGACTTATTTCTGAGCCTATATTACTGTACTGTGAAGATATATATTAGCCAATTCAGCTAATTATTGACTAACCTAAAGCAAGCTAGATAATTACACAAAAAAATATAATACTGCAAATAGGAACATGGTTTCTTCCTTGTCCAGCATCTATGCATATTAGAAACAGGAGCAAAATATCATCTCTGACAAATTGCTAATGGTATAACCATGTTGGGACCATCTGGTTACAACAATCTAGATCTTTTAGCTTTTTCAATGAAAACATAAAAGCCATTTACAGGATCTAGCGAGGCAAAGAACACAAAGCATCTGAAATCACGCTAGCAACTTGCTTGGCATCCTGAGGCCACTGAAAATGTAGTGTATTTAAGAGGAACTTTATGTTCATAAACCCAAATTTGAAATTATTGCAAAAATAGGATTCACTACTTAAATCCTTTATTTTTTATAAAACAAACTCCTTTTTTTCTAGATACAGCATTCCAAACAAGGACTGTCAAGTGATTGAACCATGTTATTTCAATAAATAAACATGTTATTTCCAAATAATGTAGCACTATATTTTCCAGTACCTCATATATAATGCTAAAGTAATCAGAGATTTTCCACTAATATGATTCATGCGGAAGAGAGTGTAGTCTAAGCCTGTGTCATTATCAGTGGTAAATTTGGATTTTGCAATGAAATACTCTGCTTTTACAACTTCTAAAATTCCCTGTAAGAGCAATGTACTGCCTATATAAAAATCCCCACTTGTTGTCTAAAACTGGCTACTTATTTAAACATAAACTAAAATTTCCTTGTCTTTTCCCCCATATCTCCTAATATCCCATTTTGTTTCTAAATCCCTAAAAAAAGGGGGTCTGACCAAAAATGTACATGGCATTAATAGGAATTCATTTATATGCTGATCACTGAGCTCTGAGTAAAATCATATGCCAGTGAAATATAACTTTAAAATTACATTGAAAGTTTTACAACAGGTTCAGCTAGACTACAAAGTGCCACTGAAGAAGGGATACATCCAAAATTCATAATTTTGGAATTTTTCCCTTTCCTCTTTATACTCAATAGTTTTTAGTACCTGCCCTCCTCTTCTTATAATAAATTCTGATGAGTGTGAGGATTCAAAATAACATTCCAGCACTATACCAACTTTGAGACTAGATTCTCAGATGAGGACTTAACACCATGCATGCTGTTTTGTAATGGGCCATGTGCCTCAACCTAAGTTCTAAACTCCGGTGTGACTCACTTCCAAGTGCCAACAAGAAAGCAGCCATTAGTCCAGAAGTACATTGCTCAGAATTCTGGGAGTTAAAGTCCACACATCTTAAAATTGCCAAGTTTGAAAAACACTAGTCTAGACAGTCTCCCGCATTCCTACTGGGATGAGAGAAAAAGTTCCATGGAAAAAGGGACATTTGCATATTCCACCAGGCACGAACAAAGGATATTAGAAAGATAAAAAGAAAAGGATAACTAAATGAGATTAAAATGGTTCAATTATAAAGAACAACTTGGAAAATTGTAGATATTCAGTTACGGCAGAAGGAAGCTAGTTGCTACATGGCAAATCAAAAATGTAGATTTTTTTTCTGATCATAAAAACAGCAGAGACACATGTGTCCTTCTCAAGATCATACAATACGTCACATTACATGAAAAGGTCAGGACAAGTAAACATATACCATACCTAGCATATTGTTAGTTTTTGAAATTTAATTCCCACAGCTGTATTTACAACAAAAACAAAGTGTTCTGTCATTTTAAAGATTAAGAAATCTCTTACTGAAGAAGTTTTCATGGATAACAATCCAGTTCATGTATTTAAAGAAACAGACCATTGATTATAATTGAAAAATGTGTTTGGAATAACCAATTAGCCTATCCAATGATATAATACTTTGTTGCTGCAATGGTGGTGAACTTAAGAAACAGTTGGTGATGGATAGTTTTAAGTTTTGAGTTTTCGAAGATTAAAACACATTTTTTTTCGATAAGACTTCGTGACCAAACAGCAGTCTCAATGTTAAAAAAAAAATATGGAAGGGCAATACCTTCATTCCCTGCTTAAATCCCAAAGGATCCTGGTGGAACTTCCTTAAATGATGGTTTATAAAATTGGTCTGATAGAAAATGGCAATTTTCAAAAGTCTGTGTATAAGCAAGGCAAGATTAAGTACCCTCCATGTTCGGAATTATGACAAATTCATAATCTATAAATAATTTATTTATATATCCACAAATTAGAAGCTTCTGGAGAAACCATAAAGCAGTTCATCCAAAATCCTAGAACCTTCTTGTTGAGAATCAGAACCTGAGGCAAAACAGGCTCTTAGTTTCAAAAGAACAACCCATATTCACATTCCCATTTTTTAAAAAATTATGCTTATAAATTATCATACCCTTTCGCCAACTGGAAACCAGATTTGATTTTGCCAAACATATGTGACTAATAATGACCTGGCACTAAAAAGCTTCATCAGCTTAATTTAAAAGGATTCCTCTACTCTAAAATGCTAAAAGTTTCCATTCATGTGTCCAATCAAGAAAAATAACCACACAAATACTCTTATACTTTTCATTATTTGCAAAAATAACATTTCATCACAACGTCCTTAGCACTTTATGTTAAGGTTTGCAGCCATGCTTGACAGATGACATTCTTCACTCTTCGTATTAGATGCTGCGGCTATATTAGAAGGGAGATGTACTGTGAAGGCAAATGGATCATTTCATAAAATTAAGAGAAATATGAAAGACTGCAGTTCAACTAAGATTAAAGCTTGCCTTTGATATGGAATAGATGTGATAGCAATAGCAAGTCACAATGTTTTACAGCCCTCTCTAAATGGTTTACAGAGTCAGCCTATTGCCCCCAACAATCTGGGTCCTCATTTCACTGACCTCGGAAGGATGGAAGGCTGAGTCAATCCTGAGTCGGTCAGAATCAAACTCCTGGCAATTGGCAGAATTAGCCTGCAATACTGCATTCTAACTACTGTGCCACCATGGTAATGAGTAATTAAAGATTACATCACTCTGAAATATAAGATAGGGTGACACTTCAGTTAAGCCATGGATTGTTTGAATCATGGTGAGTTGAGTACATCAACACTGACTAGATTCTCACACTGGCTTATTATCTGTTGTAAATGTGATACAGACAAGTAAACAGCCTCTAGATTTTACCTGACGGTTGAGCCGAATGGAAAGGATATTGCTAGAATAGCTGTAGTTGCAGATTTCTGTCCCTTTCTTGAAATGATAGACATTCATCTGTTGCGGCTTCGCCCGACTCACCACCACCACCAGACTGCTGGAGAAGAGGCGCTCCACAATGAAAACATCTGGGATTTCATCTGAATGGAAGCGTGAAAAATTGTCATAGAGATAACACATTTTCAAAAAGGAAAGAAAAAGTTATTGATTTGATTTCTATCCTATCATTTCTATCCCAATACTGATGAAAGAGCCAAAACACTGATTCTATTTACTTATTATTGATTATCCATTATTAATTCATCTCCCTTCCATCTTTTTATTCCAAACTCAAGGCAGCTTGCAATAATAGATGCAAAATAATGGAACAAAAAGGCAATAAACATGAAAACCAAATTAGTCATTAAAATCATTATCAATTGCAAAAGATATAAAACCATTTACTTAAACACAGTCTTTAAGGAATTGCTCTGCAGTTTAGGGGCCACACTAGAGCAGTACCAAATAGTCAGTGGCAGCATCTTCGGAGGACTTTTTCATAACAAAGGGGCAGGTTCCTAGCAGACGAGGTGGTCCTACCCACAATCTGGCCCTAATCTGTTTCAATTCAAAGCTTTACACCAGTATTTTAAATTGTGCCCAACAGGCAACTGATAGCCAGAGCAGACATTTCGGCATAGGTGCCATATGATCCCTATACTTTGCAATGATTAAGTAGCTTACACACCAGCTATAATTTGACATAGAAAACCACAATTAACCTCAAGAAGAAAGAGAAAGTCTCATGTAATCCTTGTAGTTATGCCAGCAGAGGTAGTGGTAAGCAAATCAGTTTGAGGCTAGAAATTATAATGCTAATGTAGGGCTACCATTTCTGAGCTGTAAGAATCTGGATCAGCAATTCATGATAACAAAAAGATAAAATTTCTGAATCTTTGCAAGCCAGGTATGGTAGCCCAAAATCTGATGATGTTCTGTGAAAAGAAGGAACACTTTTATATACTCTGTAATATAGCTGGTATTTCTTTTGGGACAGTCATTCTCAGCCCAATCCACCTCACAGGGCTGTTGTTGTGACGAAAAGAGTAGGGGGGAGGTGTGTTGGATATGTTCACCACCTCATTTGTAAAAATAATAAAGGCAGGATACAAGCAAACAAACGAATATATAAATAAAATATTATTGCTTTTAGGCACATTAAAAACCAGGCTTTTTAAAATTTAGAATGGCCTTTATATATGGCAGATTCACCTTCTTTAGAAATACTCATAACCATGTAGCTGAGACAATGAAGAAAGGTTATAGATATTAAATAATTAAGTAAATTTATGATTATTAAACTTGCTGCCCAACTTTTATAAACTCTAGGCGGCTCACAGCAAAGACATTACAATAAAATCAATAAAGATAAAAAAAGATAAAATTAGCTTTAATTAAAAGAACCAAAAGTCTAACTTTCCATCAGCATACGCTGTATTTGCATGCATTTCATGTTAAAGAGCTCTCAACCAGCTTTAAAATCAACTATCTTCTGTCACGAAATGTAGCAACACAGAGATATCCCTTTTGTCCGCCTGAGTCACATGTAAACATTCTTGGAACTCTGTCCTTGAATAGTATGTTGTGTCCTGAAAGTAAGAATATAGTTCAATATATCCTGACCTACCAGGTTATGCTGAACTACAAATTAAGCTCTCCTGCTTGACTTTACACAAAATGGTTAAAATTCCCTCTCTTCCTTTCCTGAAGTCAAAACTATTTATTCACCATTATTTTCTTTTAATTTTTCATGTACAAAGGTACAGGTAGACCTCGACTTACAACAACGGTTTGTTTGGTGACCAGTTACAACAGTACTGAAAAAAATGACTTATGGCAGTTTTCATACTTGCAACTGTTGCAAGCATCCCCAGTCATGTGACCAAAAATTCAGACAAATGGGCAACTGACTCATATTTATGACGGTTGCAGTGTCCTGGGGTCATGTGATCAGCTTTTACAAATTTCTGACAAGCAAAATCAATGGGGAAGCCAGATTCATTTCACAACCACAACTTAATAACTGCAGTGGTTCACGCAAGAAAGGTCATAAAATGGGACAAAACTCCCTTATCAACTGTCTCACTTACCGAGAAATTTTGGGCTCAGTTGTAGTCGTTAAGTTGAGGACTATCTGTACATATTTTTAGGCTTTTCAGAGATGTTAGCACATTATGTACCTGTGTTCTGGTTTAAATTTAAATATTTGCAATAGAGTGTTTTCAACATACCCACATATATAAGATTGCACTGCACAGTACTATATTCCTTTGGATATAACCTCTGACAAATCCACCATATCTTCCCAAATGGGAGCAGCCATTAAATGGCAGCAAAGTTTTAATCTTTTATGTGGCTTTTGTTACCATTTAATTGTTGTATAGAGTTTATACTCCAGATATGGTAGTTTACTTCGGTCTTAGACGTTCTAGTCCAGTGGTTCTCAACCTTTTTAATGCCGCGACCCCAACCGGTCATAAGTCGAGGACTAAACCGGTCGTAAGTCGAGGACTACCCAACCGGTCATAAGTCGAGGACTTTCCCTGCCCGGGAGGGCCGCGCATGCGTGGTTCCGCCCCCTGCGCCGGCTGAGGCGTAGCTGGCAAGCGGCAGAGCCGGAGCAGGCTGACCACCAGCTGGCCCAGCCCAAGGGAGGTAAGGCACCCGCTGGAAAAGGGGAAAAAATGGCGGACAAAAAAATGGCGGACAGCCTTGCTTGGCGACCCCCATGAAATGGTCGATCGACCCCAAATGGGGTCCCGACCCACAGGTTGAGAACCACTGTTCTAGTCCCAGATTTACATTTTCTCCTCTTTCTTTTCTGGCCCAGTTGCCAGGACTAGATGAAAGTTTCTATGAGTTTCTATCATAGTGCATTTATACCTCTTTGCTGCCATTTAGTCATCACAGCTCAGATACTAACTTTGAGGATTAGCAATACCCAACAGCTTCTGGGAGAGCTGCCCCAACAAACCTAAAGCTCAGTCAATGACATAATTCGAAGAATAAAACTCAAGAGAAGAAAACTTGACGTTAAATTGTATATATTACATTTAAATCCTACTTTTCACATTGTTTATGACATTTGGTTAGTCAATTATTTTCTTCTGTGCACAGTGTTGGTTCGCAATCAGGTATATTTTAGTGGTGCATTTTCTTTATGGTTTCTGCTCATTCCTGCATTTCTGGGAGAGCTAAATCTTGGGAAGCAGGGTTATCTATCAACTTTGAATTTTGTAAGTGGAATTCCTTGGGAAATATTCCTTTGGTCAAATCTACACTATGTTCGGCTATTTGAGTGTAACTTAGTAAGAATCAAATATGAAAAAGAAGAGTAGTTGCATGGAAACAGCTAACAGAAATAACAGTTCTGAAATGGCTGGAGTAAGATTCAATGAACTCACTCGCTAAAATAATATTTAGCTGACGTGGATGCAATGGAGTAGGAGAACAGCCCTTGATTTACTCCCAACTCATACACTCAGGATAGCCACAAGAATTTGAAAGCTTCAGCTTCTGCATTGAATAAACAAACTTGCAACTCTATATCAACCAAACCTAGATAAGCTATGATTAATCTTAATTATAGTTAGGAAATTCAATTAAATTCAAAAAACAATTTATATTAAGCTAGCTTGTGTTTAATAATAATAATTTACTTGTACAATTTTTGGGGGGACAAAACACTAAACCATGTTAAATCTAAAACAGAAACTTCTAATTTCTATGCTGCTATGTTACAGACATCAATAATGCCACTCTCATAAATTCAATTGTGCTTTCGCAGCAATGACCTTGCCTCTAATGAAGGCAAATGTATGTGTCCCAGGATAATGTGGCAGGATCTAATCTGAGTCAGTCACTGGGACCAGAGATCTAGTCTTCCAAGCTTTCAGACTCTGGCCCTCCTCAAGAAATGTATCTCTAGATGTGTGCACTGGGCTGTTCTGTGAGTAGTATTTACATAGAGAAGTTCCCCGAGGATTGGCTCCAGCATAAGTCCGAAAGCTTAAAAGACTAAATCTCTGGTCCCGGTAACCGACTCAGATTGTATCCTGCATGACCTTGCCTATCTATTTTGTAGCTTTCATTCTGTGATTCTTAGCAATGTCATGCTAGATCAGGGGTAGGCAACCTTGGCTCTTTTATGACTCCTGGACTTCAACTCCCAGAATTCCTGAGCCAGCATGGCTCAGCTTGGAAACCTCTCCCTTTCCCCTCAGCATGACTGGCTCAGGAATTCTGGGAGTTGAAGTCCACGAGTCATAAAAGAGCCAAGGTTGCCTACCCCTGTGCTAGAGAAATGTCATTGTCAATAAGTAATTTTCCTCATCAAACAGTATTTTTTTAAAAAATATATAAAATAATTTTATTTTCCTGAATAATTAAATGAACAAGCATAGTGTTTTTGACTCATTTGTTTAATTGGGCTCCTTTTTAAGCTAGTTTTAGGACATGTGGACAACAGATCATGTTTTATGGTCATATTTACGTAGAAATGTTGATAACTCAAAAAGATTCACAAGCTTTTAATCAATACTCATACTGGTATCAAACAGTAGAGAATTTCCCAGTTTTGATTTCTTTAGCATGCAACTGTCCCTTTAACACAGCTGCAGCTGCATGGCTGTTTGAATACAAGTAAGGCTGCAGCCAAGAAATGCCATCTGGTTTCTAGCAGGAAAGATCAGATGAAATTGCTCATTTGGGGCACACTAATGTGTTATAATGCAGAATAAAAATTATCACCAGCTATTATTTTGTCAGGCCAAAACACAACGGACTTACTGCTTTCATGGACCTGATCCAACTGTTCCACAGAACTCAGAGAAAAAAGTCTGTATCCAGTTTTGGTTCCAATGGCCAAGGAACTATAGAAGAGAAAAATGACACTAATTACATGCAGTAACATACATAGCTGGATATTTTTCCAGAAACAGCTATAGTAGAAGACTAACAGAGAACCACAAGCATATCACTCTGAATCATATGAAAAAATAATATAAAGAAATAGTTGCCACACTAATTCAAGCTAGTCCCAGTTGTTTTGAAGAGATATGAAAGACTCCTTGGGAAGTCATTTTACCTTCAAGTGGATCAAACTTTTTTTTAAAAAAGCAATTATGATTAGTGCACATGGAAATACTAAAATATTTAAAGAATAAAGGGTAAATCGTTTCTCATGAAACTACACTTGAAAACAACAAAATGGGAGACAAAATAAAAGCTAGGGAAGGAGAAAAGTAGTAAAGGATGAATGCAAGATGATGGAAGCTTTGAACAAATTTCCTAGCAAGAGGCTCCATTTCTGCCACCAAACATTAAAAGTTAAAAAAAAATGAAATATATTATCATTAATGTTTTTTAATTGGCTGCTCATGAGGCCTTCCCTCCTCCAACTGATTTATCGGGCTATTTCAGTTTACTTAATCAGGCTACCTCTGAAGCTGAGGCATATTGTCCACTCTCACCTAACTAAATGGGATAAAGATTTTGTGCTGAGCAGAAAAGATCCTCTCAAGAAATCCCTGAGATCTGATATTCAGTGCGGGACAATTCAATAATCAGAGTTGATGCAACTAATCTCCTAAAGGCTGCCAGTCTATTTTTTGATCTTGTTGCCATTACCAACTGCCATCAAGCTTCTTTAACAACATTTAACACTATTTCTCTTGTTTGCTGTTAATAGGATTTATTGTATTTTATCTAAATAGCTACTTCCAAATGCAAGACGCTTTAGAAAGTTTATCTATTCTATTCTATTCCTATTCTATTATGTTATTTTTTTCCCCCCCCCTCTCTTTCCCTCCCTCCCTCCCTCCATTAAGACCTTCCTAGCATGTATGGAAAGACTAACAGCTTTGGATTACATTCTTACATCCTCAAGGGTCACACAAATTTTAATCCATGTCATTGAAAGAACTGATCTCTTTTGATAACTTCAAATAAGCAGAATAGCTTATTTGAAGGAACTGCAAAAACAATACTGAACTCTAATAATAATAATAATAATAATAATAATAATAATAATAATAATAATAATAGTAGTAGTAGTAGTAGTAGTAGTAGTAGTAGTAGTAGTAGTAGTAAAGTTGGAAGGGACCTTGAAGGTCATCTAGTCCAACCCCCTGCTCAGGCAGGAAACCCTATACCATTTCGGACAACTGGCTATCCAGTCTCTTCTTAAAAACTTCCAGTGTTGGAGCATTCACAGCTTCTGGAGGCAGGTTCCACTGGTTAATTGTTCTCACTGTCAGGAAGCTTCTCCTTAGTTCTAGGTTGCGTCTCTCCTTGATTAGTTTCCACCCGTTGCTTCTTGTCCTGCCTTCAGGCGCTTTGGAAAATAGCTTGACTCCCTCTTCTTTATGGCAGCCCCTGAGATATTGGAACACTGCTATCATGTCCCCCCTCGTCCTTCTCTTCATTAAACTAGACATACCCAATTCCAGCAGCCTTTCCTTATATGCTTTAGCCTCCAGTCCCCTAATCATCTTTGTTGCTCTTCTCTGTACTCTTTCTAGAGTCTCAACATCTTTTTTACATCGCGGTGACCAAAACTGGATGCAGTATTCCAAGTGTGGCCTTACCAAGGCTTTGTAAAGTGGTATTAATACTTCACGTGATCTTGATTCTATCCCTCTGTTAATGCAGCCTAGCACTGTGTTGGCCTTTTCGGCAGCTGCAGCACACTGCTGGCTCATATTTAGGTGATTGTCCACTAGGACTCTGAGGTCCCTCTCACAGTTACTATTGAGCAAGGTGCCACCTATGCTGTACTTGTGCATATGGTTTTTCTTGACTAAATGTAGAACCTTGTTTTTTTCACCATTGAATTTCATTTTGTTAGATAGTGCCCAGTGTTCAAGTCTGTCCAGATCCTTCTGTATCTTAAGCCTGTCTTCTGGAGTGTTGGCTATTCCTGCCAGCTTGGTGTCGTCTGCGAATTTGATGAGTTCCCCATCTATCCCCTCATCCAAATCATTGATGAAATTATAGATTTCAATGAATTTGAAAACCTCCTAATTCAAAACATGGAGCACTTGCTAGGCCTTATTGCTGGTGAAATATGACTCAGAAACTAGAAAGAACTAATCTCTACAAATTATTTCACATTCAGGAGATATATTTACCTTGGTTGATCATCTTATGCAAGAGGATCTCATCAAATATACTGTAAGCCTAAATGAAGGACTAATAAATAGACAAGATATTCAGATCTAGCTTTCAAAGTTTAGTATTATCTGAACAGTTATCCAGCTGAATATTCACAGAGTGTTAACAGATCCTGAGAGAATGCCATATAGTTAGTGATAATTAATTTTGTTCCTGCCCAATGTGAAAATGCATGTGGATAATTCTCACTAATAGCACCATTTAAAACACAAATATGTTATTTACAGACAGCCTGCAACAGGCAATACCTAGCAAAGTTGCTATATTCAGACTCTCCATTTGCTAAGTATTTGACTGCAATGTTATCGGATAGATAATTGTTCAAATTTTAGATCAAGAATGATTTTCATATGGATTCTTCGATCACAAAGAAATGTTTTAAAAGCCCTTAGCTACAAAGAAAGTTGTCCAACCTATGGCCAAATAATCCTTAAGCTTTGATTAAACTTGAAGGTGAAAAATAATGTGGCAATCTAAATCGGGATGCAAAGTGGCAAATCTCCGCCCACCAAAACCTTGACAGCTTACACTATTTGGAGCAGGAGGTACACAAGTGTTGGGCACCTTTTCTTCTGCCATATTGTCTCTCTCAACAAATTCTTCAGATGGAGAAAGATCTCCAGTTCTGGGATATTCCTGGGAAATGAAAGGATTTTGAATCCCAAAGCAGTTTCATTCTACTTTTCTTCAATCCTGCAGAAACCTCTCAGGTTGAATGCCTACTGCTAGCACCAGGAGTAGAGAACCAGTTCATTAGCACAACTACCCGAAAAAGACTAGGACCGAGCAAACTGCTGATAGAACAAAACATTTCTATAATTCATATCTCACTTTTCTTTCAGAAAAGACAAGCTTGATTCACATACACTGTTAAATGATACAGTGATCTAGTAGTTTTTACTTTAGTGTCAAGTTATACTATAGCTGTAGACTACGGCCTTAATCTTATATACTATACATTTCTGTAAGTTATAAAGAAAGCCACCACATGATAGTTTGACTGCAACAGTTATTTTTATTTATTTGTATACCACCTTTATTTTTACAAATAACTCAAGGCAGCAAACACATCCAAAGTACCTTCTTCCTCCTATTTTCCCCACAATAACAACACTGTGAGGTGGTTGGTCTGAGAGAGCATGACTGGCCCAACTCACCCAGTTTGCTTTCATAGCTAAGATAGCACTAGAACTCATGGTCTCCCAGTTTTTAGCCTGGTACTTTAATCATTATACTACCAATCAAGTTATATTGAATATTCTGAAACAAAATGGAAGAAAATACATTTGCACATAACATGCATGCATCCTACCGATTTTCAATTTTCAAACTGAATGCCATAACCCTCTGAAGAGTAACAAAGGTGAGGGGTCTCGTTTCCATTCTGCCTGGCTAGTGCTGTCAGCTTTTCCCAGCAGAATGGGAGCAGAGTCTGGTAGCAATTTCAACCATCTATATGCTTTGTTATATAACAAGTATCCTATCCTCAAAGAAAAAAAAACCAAGCATTCCACTGTTTTCTTCCTTGTCTGTTAATAAAGTTGGCCTTCACAGACCCTTTTTATACTAGGAGCTAATGAATGAGATAGTAATTGGAAGGCAGAAACAAAGAGCAATAACAAAATATATCTTAGTGAAAGATGCTTGTAGGGGTCCAGAAACTGTATGTCATGACCCTCTGATGGGTAGCAAGGAAGCCTGGGGGTGGGGGGTTGTTGTTATCCCATTCTCCCTGGCTATTGCTGTCAGTTTTTCCCAGATTTCTCGGGAGAGGGAGGGAGGGAGAGAATGAATGTGTACTAAAAACCTGTGCAAAGATAATAGTGATTGAAATAGTATTTTTTTTATTGGTATCTTGCCTTGAAACAATATTTTGAATCCAACTGCAATCATAAAATGCAACAAAGCAAGCTGTGATATCCTCAAGAACAGCAAACTGTAATAGTATAAGTTTTCATATACTGATCCCTTGCATGAAATACAAATTTCCCAAATTGGGATATAACTTATCTCTGCTAAACATCAGATCTAGGCCAAGAAAGTTTATGCTGTCACAGGATTCTGTTTTTCTGCAAAAGGCTACTGTATTTTGGGTTTTGTTATACAGCTATGAAGCTGCTATTGTTATTTAAAAGAATTAAATACACTGCACTTATATGGTATGGTTTAGACAAATTCAATTTCCCTATCTTGATTCACCACAATATCCCACACTAACAACCGTAATAGAAGTTCTTCAACAGATAAGCTGACATATAAAGACCACAGCTGTAAAATACAGTTTCAACCAAAGGGGCTGTTGCTGGATTAACATACAGTATAGCAAAGTATCATATTATAAAGTGCAAAATAGGTAAAGAAGGCAGAATAACTATCTTGATTAGGAATAATGACACACAGTGACACATCTAGAAGATGGGTTTGATTTGGAATTCTTTGCTCTTAACACAAAGCATAAATAAAAAAATAATGTTTCTCCCCTTTCCCCCTCATTCAAGTTATTCCTTTTTTCCCCAATGCAAACTAACAAAACTAAGATATTTTAGCCTATGTTTTTCATCTGCAGAAGTTAAATTCCCTAAAATGTAAAACATATATAAGTGTGTGTGTGGTGTATATGTGGTTTTACAAGCTATATTACAAAGAAACAATTTGCTATTTCACTACATATCCAAGTCAATTCAGGTACATATCCTATTCACAGTAGACAAAAACAACTTTGGTACAATTGGAATTTCAGTGCATGGAAGGCACACTCACAAAATGGCTCCTGCAGAAGACATACTTCTTTACAAAATTATTTCAATAATGAGAAAGTTCTATTTAACAAGCTAAACTAAACTTTTAGAAAACTAACATCCTAGTGAAACTTTTGCAGAGTCCAAAGATAGTTCTGTAAAATGACACTAAAGGTTGGTGCAAGATTTCTTTTTTTCTTTATATGTAAGTAAAGACAGTCCTCAACTTACAACTGAACCTGCAATTACAGTCACAAGTTGTTACAGTTGTAAGTCAAGGCAATATGTGATCAAACTTGATTTTACAACATTTTTGCGGCAATCGCTAAGCAAACACAGCAGTCATTAAGTGAAACAGTAATGTTTGCCAAAGTTTGTGGCAAAGAAGTCACAAATTGCAATCATGTGACTGAAAGATGCTGCAAATAACAGTAAAAGTGAGCCAGGTTCTAAGTGCCCAAAATACAATCATATGATCATGGGGACTATGGAGAAACACAGTATGCAGTTGTTGAAAATATGTTGTAAGTAGCTCTGGGGGAGATCTGCCATAACGTTGAATGGTTGTTAAACAACCAGTCATAAGTTGAGGACTATCCATAGATAAGTAAATAAATAGAGGCAAAAAGCCTTACAGATACCAAAAATGATAGGACACATTGCTTCCAGTGAGCAATATGTCACTTACCAGTTAAGAAAAAGTAAATGCCTTTTATTTCTCAGAATGAATTGACCGAAATGTGATACTGAATTTAACACACCAGCAACCTAAAACCTCTGCCAAATATTTCTATTGGGATCTGAATGTTATTATTTAGAACAATTTGCAAATTACCTGGCTTCCAGACATGAACCGGATATAAAACAATAGTCACAAACCTGTAAAGCAGGAAATGTGATGCAAGAGAAAATTAAACATTGCAATGGCCTAAGACTGACAAATACAATCCACTAGATACAGCTCCAGGAGAGCCTAAAGTGGAAGGCTCTCAATGACAACAGTGATTGTACTAAGAAATATATAAGCAGCAGCAGTTTCAAAACTAAACTGAGCAACTCACACATCATGTCTAAAATAGATGAGCTCAACCAGAGTTCAAGTTTTTCACAGTTCACAATCCTATTAAAAGCCAGGGGTTTTTTGGAAAGCGATTAGGAGAGAACAAAATTCTAGGAAATTCATAAATAACCCTTTCTTAAATATATCATTTTAGTTTCAGATAAAAATTAGTCACTAATCTGGATCTGAATTCATTACCAATTCCAGAGCAACTTTTATCCATGAAAACCAACATGTCAAGGGAAATATTCCAGCTTGGCCTCTTCCCCTTGAAAATAATTTGTTGGCTTCCTTCAAACTAACTTCCACTATCTTTCTAACATGGTAATCAGGATGCACTGCAAAATATTCCTGAACATACAGTTTTACTCTAAATAGCAGCTCACACAAATACAGGTAATCCTCAACTTATGACCTCAACTGAGCCCACAATTTATGTTGCTAAGTGGGCAAGTTGTTAAGTAAGTTTTGCTCCATTTTATGACATTTCTTGCTACAGTTGTTAAGTGAATCACTGCAGTTGTTAAGTTAGTAACATGGTTACTAACTTATGTCTTTGCCCTACCCAACTGACGTAGGCTGAAAATACAGGGAAGATCATAATTCTTTTAGAGATGGCTGAAGGAAAACTCCCAGCACCTGGAAGAGGAGGACCTAGGTAGCACTGCAACACAAGCTGACTTTTTTTAGAAGCCAAGACTCTCACTAAGGTATTACCTGAATAATATTTTATTAGCTATGTTTTGCTGAACTCTAGGAAAAGGAACTGGGCTACAGATCAAATAAAGAACACATAGCTTTCATGCCAAGATTCTAGATTCAAACTTAGCATCTCTTGACATGATAGCAGTGTTTCAATATTTGAGGGGCTGCCACAAAGAAGAGGGTTACAATCTAGTCTCCAAAGGACCTGGATGGAGAATAAAAAAAAAAAGGATGGAAATTAATCAAGGAGAGAACCAATCTAGAAATAAGGAGAAATTATCTGACAGAACAATTAACCACTGAAACGACTTGCTTCCAGAAGTTGTGAATACTCCATCACTGGAGGTTTTTAAGAGATTGGACAATCACTTGTCTGAAATGGTATAGGGTTTCCTGCCTAAGCAGGAGGTTGGATCAAAAGACCTCCAAGGTCCCTTCCAATTCTGTTATTCTGTTAAATCTGTTAGATAAAGCTAAGGATTTTTTCTCTCACACATAAGTTAACAGTACTGGCTATTGGTGTGTCTCGGTCTTATGCAGTTTCCAAAATCACCCATGATTCCTTGTGAAGAACCTCCAGATTCACAGGTAACTGGGAAGAAACATAAAATAACCAGTTGATCTATACCAGTGATGGCGAACCTTTTAGAGACTGAGTGCCCAAACTGCAACCCAAAACCCACTTATGCATCGTCGAGTGCCGGGTGGGCGTGGCCCTTGGGTGGGCGTGGCCCATTGGGTGGGCGTGGCTGCAGTGGTAACGGCAGACTGGGTGGGACTAAAAAGTTCAATCAATCAATTCCAACTTTGCAAGATCTTTTTTTTTCCCGCGAGAAGTTGAAATTGACTGATTGAACCTTTTTTTGTTTTTGCACACGGCGGTGGAAGCCTAAAGCGAAAAGGTTTTATAAAACCCAGCTGAAGGCCTACGACTGGGGCGACGGTACGTGTGCCCACAGAGAGGGCTCTGAGTGCCGCCTCTGGCACCCGTGCCATAGGTTCGCCACCACTGATCTATACTTTACTACTTCTGACTCTTTAGGCACCACAAGCTAGAAAAGAAACACAGTGGACCTTTAATCTGCTCCAGCAAGGCAATATCTTTTTCTTTCTTGTTCTTTTGCTCATTTTGTATAAACAAATAAATAAATATCCCAATTTCTAATTCAAAATTCATATTGTTTTGAGTATTAATTTATTAATCAGAAATCAGAATTGCTACAAAAATAAACTCTACCATTGACAAAATATCTAAGGGAGTGATGTTAAGGAGCTCGGATTTCTTATATCCAATTCTAAAAATATGAAAAAATAATAGGTAGTCCTCGACTTACGAGAATTGAGACCAAAATTTCTGTTGTGAGTTTTGCTTCGTTTTAAGACCTTTCTGGCCACAGTTGTTAAGTGAATCATTGCAGTTGGTAAGTTAGTAGCACGGTTGTTAAGTGGATCCACTTCCCCACTGACTTTGTTTGTCAGAAGATCGCAAAAGGTGATCACATGACCCCAGGACATTTCAACCATCATAAATATGACAGATTCTGCAAAAATGGTCATAAGTCACTTTTTTCAGTGCTGTTGTAAATTCAAATGGCCACTAAATGAATGGTTGTAAGTTGAGAATTACTCATGTCCTGATCATTCTAGCATATTAACCCAGAAGGTGTTATATATCTTAAACCAGCAGCCCCTAACCTTTTGGGCACCAGGGACTGATTCTGTGGAGAGAATTTTTTCCACGGATTGGAGATGGCGTGGTTTCGTATGCTGCTTGCATCCTGCAGATAGGGCTTTGCTTATTTGCGCGTCCCAGTTTCTGGCATGCCATGGACCAGTGCGGGTCCACACACTGGGGGGTTGAGGACCCCTGTCTTAAACTAATACACAAATAGAACAAATTGAAGCTTTGGAAAGACCAAAAATATCAAATATTATGAACATGTCTACTTTTTGTTAGTGTTGAATCTACTCAATATATTCCCTTCTTTTCTTGTACTTTACCAAAATAAGATATTTCCTGTTGACTTTTCTTTCTGTGGTTTAGATGCTTCATTTCTACCACTATTACTTAAAGCCAGACTAGTCTACATCTTTCTCCATATTTTTAAAAATGTCTAAATTCACAGAACCTACTACGAATTGCTCCATATCCTGCAAGTTTCATACTTCAACAATGCTCATTTATATTAGAATCAATTTCCTTTCTACCACTATGAGGATTTAAGGCTGGTTTTAATTTAACCAATTGTGGTTACATCTGAGGGAAAAAAGCTTCTCGGAGTCACATGGCAAATGAATAACCATATAAATTGAGCAAAAAAAAAAATACTATGCCAAATCTTTGTTTGGAAGAATGTATGAATCATATCAATTTAAAATTATGCCAGTTCTAATTTTAGCACATGAAAAGTAATATCATATACCTCAAAACTTTATATATTTTTGTTCGTTACAGTATACAAAGTATACAAAACAGTCATCACTATCTTTTACTAATACCTTATGCTACAGAAAGATGGATGGGTCAATTACAGCTTCCCACAACTTGTTTCCAAAGTTAGTATGCAACAAGTAAAAAGGATATGACTACTTACATACCTATTACACTATTCTGTAGGCAATATTATGCAACTGCAAAGGGAAAAAAAGGCAGGATATTCTATGATATTGCTCTATAACAGTGGTTTCCAACTTTTTCTTCATCATGGACCCCCTTTTAAATACCTTTTGTGGCCACAGACCATGGCCACAGACCCACAAAACTTAAGATTTAAATCATAACATTTCTTCAAGCCTTCGTGGACCCCCTGTGACGACATCGTGCCCCCCCACCCCCGGATCTTAGACCACAGTCGAGAACCACTGCTCTACAAGATTACATGATCAATAGCAACAGAAACACTAGAGATTTGATACTAGGAAAATGTCTTGTTTTCTTTTATTTTAAAGCTCCTTCATACAGGAAGACACCCTTCCTTTTTTTCCAGGCATCTTTCCAGCTAGCCCTTAAAAAAAAAACGTTTAACCTATGTAAGTTAACACAGATGCAGAGCACAAAACACGTTTCTTTTTTAAATTATAAATAGATTTTCAATTCTTTATTTTATAAATAAACTATAAATTCTTTTCCAATTATAAACAAGATTTTCCTTGATACTTGGATCATGGGATGATAGAAAAGAAATAAAAATCAGCAGCCAGGAACATCATCAGTGCAAAAAAGCTGGTAGGAGAAACATGTAGCCTCTGGCTTCGAATTTTTGAAAGTTCAAATATATTCACAAGCTTGGTGGGAGGCGAACGTAAATAGAACCACGAAAACCGGAACAATCTCGAGGTTCATTTAAGATCACCTCAATACCACATTTTTTTAAAAAAGGGGCGAGAAAGGAAAACAACAGCCATGTATTGTGAGAATCCACACCTTCTGAATTTAAGTATCTCACCAGCAACCACTTAAAGCGCCGTTTTGAATAGCTCTATATTTGCAACAGGCTGTTGGTTTTTTTGTTTTTTTTACTCCATCCCCATTTACTGACAGACAGGACAAATTGAAAGCTAAACAAATAACCGATCAAACATCCTCGGAATCTTTATAGGTAGGTCTAAAAACAGCCGGCAAATGACTAAATGGGTGCCTTTTTTAAACCTGCCATTTCCCAGGCAAGGTTGCTTGCTTCATACCATTTCTTCCCGTCTATCACACATCCCTATCCGTTCCCCATCTCATTCGAGTCCTCCTCCTCTTCCTCCTCCTCCTCCCTCCCTCCCTCTCGACAGCAAAGGACTTGGCCCCGCTCGGTCCCATCCCCATTTACGTACGTGCAATCCTGGTTATAGGAAAAGCAGGTCAGGGCCTCTCGCTCCCCTTCCCCGCCGGCGGCCTCCATAAGCAGCGACAGCACTGAATCCTCGGCCTCGATTTCACCCGGTCAGCGGAGCTCTGGAACTCCCGCCAGCCCTCCTCCCGCCCGCCGTCACCGCTCTCGGCGCCGGATCGCAAACAGAAGAAACAAGTCACCAAATCACGGCCGGCCGAACCCCGCGCTTCGCTATTGGGCAACGCTGTTTCGAACTCGCCACCTCGTCCCCGCCGCCGCCAACCGGGTTCAAGCTTTCGATCGCACTCCGGAGGCAAAGCTCCCAAGCCCCGCCCACGACGCCAACAGGGCCGGCGGTGGTTGGACAAGGAGGTGGAAACAGCTGACAGTGGCCACGTGGTTGTGTTATGGTTGCATCAGACTGGAGCCGTGACAAGAGTGGGCGGCAGGTGGGCCGGAAGGGCTGAGGTGGCAGCCGCGCTTTCGGACTCGATCTCCGCGCTGGAGCCTGATGTACGCTGGTGTACAAAACGGAGCAGTTTCCTGTTCCAGCGGCACGTCACGCCTGGGACGATATTGTGGATGTGCAGCTCTTTACTCCACTAAGCTTTGGGCCAAACCTACTCTTGACATCAGTACAATGATTGCTCTAAAATAATCGATTAAACATTACTTGCAACTCAACATTGCAGTCCTTTGTATTTTGACATTTAACTCAAGCGCTCCTACTCAAAGAGCATACACAGAAACACCTTACCTATGCAGTTCCTTATGTACTTATTTTAGTTGCCTTCGCAGAATTCTGAGGATCCGGTGGCAGGATAAGACACCAGATACAGATGTCCTCTTCAGAGCAGGCCTATCATCAGTTTACACTCTGTTGATGAAAGCCCAGATGCGCTGGGCAGGCCACGTTGTAAGGATGCCAGACCATCGTATCCCTAAACAGCTCTTCTATGGTGAGCTGTCTCAAGGAAAGCGATCACACGGGGGACAAAAGAAGCGATACAAAGATACGCTGAAAGCATCTCTCAAGTCCCTGGATATCGACACCATCTCTTGGGAATTTTTGGCGCATGATCGACCGACATAGCGTACCCTGGTTTACCAGGGTTGCCAGACATATGAACACAGAAGGACAATCTTGGCACAAGAGAAGCGAGCACTCCGTAAAGCCAGAGCTGCAAATGCTGAAGCAATAGTATCCATATTTCTCTGTTCAGTATGTGGCAGAACATTCCGTGCTAACATTGGTCTCATCAGCCATCTACGGACACACCACTGATGGCCCATAATCCATAAGATGTCAAGGTCTTCATCGAAATCGATGGACGAACAACATTTTAGTTTCAGGATCCAATCTGGCTTGGTCACCAGGATCAGAGGTTTAAGCTCTTCTGAGCTTTGGGGCTCCTGCTGGAGCCCATCCTCAGGGAACTTCTCTCTACCAGAATGTCTGCTTTGGGCTACTCTATGCGTGGTATTTATGTGGTGCCTGGTTATATGTGGCTTTTTGATTGGGATGTTGATGGCCAGCTATTAAGTCTGGCTGTTGTTTCCCTGTGCTGCCAGGTCCTCAGCTCTTAATACTTCATAAGCTGGTGGTAAATCAGCAGCCTTGATGACTGACAAGGGGCCTCTTTCCCAGGTTGCAATAATTTCTCTGGCTGTCTTCCTACCAAGTTGGCCTGCTTGGCCAACAATCTGTTGGAAGAAAATCTCTCCGATTTGTTTGTCTAGCTGGGAATAAGCCTTCAACACGGATGAAAAATAGACACTAAGTGAAGCAAGCTGCCAGAAAGTGGATTTTATTTCAGAAGCCAGACAGAATAGTGACTCAGCAATGGGTTCTGGACTAGCTAGTTGACTTTCCATGGAGGTTGGTCCAACTCTTATACCCCCTTGTGCCTTTGAAGTTTTGATAGGATTTGTAAAAGCTATTTTCTGGGTCTGGGTTTCCCTTGAGATTTTTTATTGCTCCTTTAGGGAAGATCTGATTGTGTAGTATTTCCAAAGAAAATGTTTTCTGTCTTTGGGATTTAGGTGGGTTCTGATTTCCAATATATTTTCAATTGGGTACTATTATTAATTGGTTAACAATCTATCAAATCTTAGTAGCTGCAAAATGGAATGCATGTTTTTGTTCATTGTAATGTGAGGCTATCAATAAGTTTGGGTCTCTTCATCTGATCATTCATTTGTTTTAGTCTTATTTTAGTCCCCAAGTGGTTGATATTTGGTGGTGTATAATCAATAAGTCAAAGATTTAAAATAGTTGGTCACTTAATTCAGGGGTCCCCAGTGCCCGGTCTGGGGACAGGCACTGGTCCATGGCATGCCAGAAACCAGGCCGCGCAAACAAACAAAGCCCCATCCACGGGATGCAGGCAGCATGCAAAATCACACCCCTTCCAGTCCACAAAAAAACCTCTTTCCACAGAACTGGTTAATTCTCTTAATTCATTTATCTAAGTAGTCTAAGTTCAGACCACAAGCAACTTACAAAAACTGGAGGGGGGTATATAAATTGCAGAAACAAATTAACAGACTTCCGGATGTTTCAACAAACTTAATGAAATATGCTATCACTCTCCTGGCTGTGTATAGCAAGTGGTATTTATCAGTGGTTACTTCTGAACAATGGACGTCAGGCATTATCTGGACTAGAAAGAATTACCTGTTATAAGAAAAGGCATATTTATTCATGAGTAAATCACTGGACATCTTTATATGGGAGACTAACACAAAAATCACTCTCCCTTCAGTGCAGGGATTAAGGTTTGTGCTGAATTAGGCATGAGATAAATTCACACCCTCAAGTAGGGAAGCCCCTGTTAGGAAAACTATTGCTAAAAACACTACACAATAAGAGATTTAGAACAATAAAATACTCATATCCTAAGCTAGTCATAATTGCTATTCCTGCAAGGATTTAAGTAAAAAATAACCAAGAAAGTAACTGATTTCCTCACCTGATAACAAATATATCACAAGTACTGACTGTGATATATAATTGCCAGATGTGGAAGCATGCCTGATCTGACATAAATGTCCATAGTCTGGATAATGATAGTTATTTTGTTGCTATTATTTTTAATAAGTTTGATGTACAAAATCATTTAAGGTGATTTTAAATAACAAATAATAAAGTCACCTTAGTTCCTGAATCCTCTTTATCACTACAGGAAATGTCCATCTTCGTGTAGAAGGAAACTTTGTGAAGTCATTGGCTTTTACACATTGTATAAGCAGTGGTTTACCATACTCTAAGTTATAATTAGCTCAGTTTACACATAAAAATACCAACAAAACGATTGCATCTACAAGATATGCTAAGCTAAAACTAATCAACAATTTCATAATTCCAATGTGCAAGTCAGATCAGTTGCCACAGGGTTCTTTATTCAATTTAAATAGACATGTGGAAAAACAACTACAGACAATTGAGCACTCATAGTTACTAGAAATGAAAAAATAATCTCATGTAGCTCCTGTTCATGCAAATATAAGGAAGTTACAGTAATTATGGTTTGCACCTAAGACATTATCTACAATTGCTTCATGTGGAACAGAATATTATATGAAAACTTCAGCAGACTATAACAGATATGGAAGAGTAGAAGTGTCCGTCAGAAGCAAAGAAACCTGACCTTAAATCTCAAATTCTGCCTCTACAGTACCGTATCAGTTATTCAGATTAGCATATATTTTATTTATTTACTTTGCTCAGATTACAAATAACTTCAGAACACATATGTGCAGGATGAAATGGGAGAAGCTAGAGATGAAAGACAACTTAAAATAATTTTTTTTTCATAAACATAGTAAGTCTTGAGAGCAATTACCGTAATACATACTTTGAAGAAGCAACAAAGGAGATTGGCCAATGCAATTCAGGAAGGAAGACCCAGAAAACTCAATCATGAAGGGAAAATCACTAACCTAGCATTCTCACCGATGTTTTTCTATGAATAAGATATATATTTCATGATGAAGTAGCTAATCGTGCAAGTCCTCATTTGCAGTAAAAATAAATCATCTGTTATTTGTGAGAATGTAGCCCAAGCTCCATGAAATATAGGAGAGGTACAGCATATAGAGCAAGTGTGGTGTAGCAGTTAAGGCACCAAGCTATAACTGGGAGACTGTGAGTTCTAGTCCTGCCTTAGGCACAAAGCGAACTGGATAACCTTGGGCCAGTCACTCTCTCTCAGCGCTAGGAAGCAGGCTGTTTGAAATCTTGTCAAGAAAATTGGCAAGGGACTTATTTAGCCAATCACCAAGTCAACACTGACTCGAAGGAAGGAAGGAAGGAAGGAAAGAAGGAACCAAGTCAACACTGACTCGAAGGAAGGAAGGAAGGAAGGAAGGAAGGAAGGAAGGAAGGAAGGAAGGAAGGAAGGAAGGCATTGCAAAGAGCAGCTACATATGGTTCCAGCTGCAAGTTCAGCACCACAGGTAGGCATCCTTGGACAGGGACAAAGGCTTACACACTTGCAGTTAATCACTGCTGATCACCCAGAGCCCTATTGCCTCTCAGTGTTGCTGCCCATTCATCCCCTCTGAAACTATACATAGTATTCTACAGTTAAAAGTACACATTGATGTACTTTTCTAGACAACAATAATCCAGAAGGGTTTAGTGTTTACCTTCTTTTGAAACGTTTTCAACTTCCCGGTCTAGCTTACTGTCCTGGGATTTCCTAGTGATCTCCCACCAAGGTTTAATCAGTTTGTACTCTGCTCCTCAGGTAAGCCAAGGTCAGTTAAGTGCTGTTCCTGGAAGCACATCCCAGAGCTTCCCCAAAAGTTGCCAAGTTGTTGTTTTTTTTGTCCTACTCCCATTGACTAGAGCAGCTCTCAGCATTTTGCTCAAGATTGGATGTAACCCCTAGCTGCAGAAAGGCTACATAACTCAGTGCAGACCGGGCACAGTTGCAATAACCAGCAATTCAGAGGATGACAAAGAAGCCATTGAGCTTTTGAAATGCCATGTTTGTCTTTGAGACAGTGCCAGAGACTGAAGAGCAGAGTATCCTCAGTAAGCATCAGGAGCAGAATGCCCTGTTGGTTCACATCTGCAGTTGCAAGTTCAAGATAAGCCCTACCTAAAAGAAGATAGCACTCAAACAGTAAACAATCATAGGTCCGTCTGCTTTGTCCTGCAAAGTGCGGCTCACCCAGTGCTCCCACCTACTGCCATGCTGGCAGGCCCGCCAGGATCAGGAAGGTTCTGAAGGAGGTAGCTGCGGCGGCGGTGGGGGGGGGAAGCAGGAGGGTTTTCAGCAGGTACCGCCATGCCTGCAAATGAGGCGCTGCCCCTCCGCTTTCCAACCCCGAAATTCCGGAGTAAAATTGGGCAGCCTTTGAGCGCCCCTGACAAGCTGCCGCCCCCTTCCTTGGCAGATCGAGGCTGGAGCACACGGCCTTTAGTCAGGACTGCTGGCATGGCGGCAGGCAGGACCGCTGGGTGAGCACCGCTTTGCAGGACAAAGTGGGCAGACGTAATTGCAAGTCCTGCCCCAGTTATGGCGAGGAGCAACGACTGCGTATGGGCCCAGGAGCCGAGGAGAAGGAACCAGAGGGGCTAGGTGGCTGGGCTGCCTTCTGGCCCACTGGATTTGGGTTTTTCCTTTGATTTGGGGGGGGGCGTATGGCCTGACTCTCACCGAAATGCAAATCCCCCTCTGGCCTAGGGAGAATTTTAAATAGGGACAATTTTAATTCGAATCTTAATAACTATACAGCGACAAATATTTGGTTTTTAATTGGTTTTATGGGGGATGGCGTTTGTGTGTTTTAATATGCTGTAAGCCGCCCTGAGTCCTATAGGGAGAAGGGCGGCATATAAGTTTATGTAAATAAATAAAATAAATAAATAAAATAAGCAGGGATTGGGAGGCTGAAGGCCTCTGTCTTTGTGGCCATGCAGTTCTAAAATTAATGGACTGCTGCTGGGGAGGAGAATCAAAATAGGGCAAAACAAGCGTAGTCCACCATGGTTTATTGATTGCAAAGTTGTCCTTGGGTTTTCCTATCCCTTCCTGGGCTATTAAAATCACATTGGCAAGGTCTGTACAGAACGCCTGGCTGCAAACTACTCAACCAGATTTTAGCCGAGCCCCTTGTGCAATCCCAGGCCACATTCTGGAGGTAAGAGGATGTAGTAACAAGAAAGCTGCAAAATTAGGCTCATATTTTGAGAAGTGCTTTACTTCGAGTCTGGAAGAAATATTATTATGGATTAAATTATAAGATTCCGATTTGGACAAGTCCAGGACAGATGATAGAGGGGATATCTAGGGGAGTTAAATTGGACAAAGTTTCATATAAAGAATTACTTTTGCCGGTAGGACAAGGTTGGCAACTTAAATCTTTGGGAGATTT
>NW_015386396.1:362514-464018 GCF_001527695.2 Protobothrops mucrosquamatus
TTAAAAAAAAAAAAAAAAAAAAAAAAAAGAAAGCTGCAAAATTGATTCGTTGTTTATTCTTGTCTTTAGCAGCAATAACTATGTTCTTTGACGAGTTTGCTAGCAACCTGCAGGCTGTGAACTTTCCTTTCCCCCTTGGGGAAAGAATTCAGAAGTGCTAGATTTATTTTTTCCTGCTAATTACAGTATATCTTGTTGGTTTTTTAAGGAGCTTATGAGAAAAAGATGTGTCTGAAAATTAAAGGATGTATGGATTGAGTTGTGAGACAGGAAAGGGAAATACATGGACTTACGCACTTCCAGTTGCTGACAGGTGTGCCACTAATATTCTGACTTGACACCTGCATGCTCTCAGGGCCCAAAGATTATCTTCATTCTTCATAGGGCCGTATTTTGGATTAACTAAATTTTTCTGGGTTCTGATTTTAAGGTGAGTGTCTTGAGCTACGGAGGCCTTTGATCTTCTTCTTAAATACATAATAAAGTAATGAGAATTAAAGGCTCAAAGGGAAGGCAGATTAGAAAGAACGAGACCTTTTGGGGTCTTCAATTCCCTTCCTGTTAAGAGTTCCTTAATAAGGTTTGCTCTTCCTTCCTAACATCAATAAAGGTGGTTTTTCCAGAAAATATGTGAAGAGCTGTAATTAGTGATTTAACTATGTTTTCTTTTTGGCTGTGTTTTAATTAATATATAATATATGTTTAATCGAGGAGGGCTTGGAGAGGTAGAAGTGGCCAATATGGAGGCTGCACCTTGTCCTCCAGATCTCTATCTCCCCTGCAAATCTCTAGAGAGGAGGAGGGGGTGGCAGGGGAGCTGTGTGAGGGAAGGCTGCCCCAACAAGCCAGCATCCTTACCACACATGATTGGAAATGGGAATTCCCTTTCGAGAAGGGCCAGCCTGTCTTGTGCAGAACCTGGGAGCGCTGCTCCCCTACCGCCTCCTCTTGCTCTCCAGAGATCTGTCAAGACAGAAGTTGGACTCGGAAGAAACTGCTTCCTGCAAATGTCCTCCACCTCCTGCTTTGCTGGGAGGGGGCACCGGACAGGGAAACACCAACAATGTCTGGGATTGGGAAAAGAACATCTCTTTAGCGTGCTATCCACACACACACAAACATTCCATGCTTGGAGACTTGTATCCACTCTGAGCTAGCAAATTGCCAATCATGCCTGGGCTTGGGGAGAAGACCCTCCCCTTCCTCTGTGGATAAAAGTCCCCAAACCTGGAATGCAGTGTGTGTGTGTGTGTGTGTGCGCCCGCTCATGTGCTTGGCTGCTAGCAGTTTGGAGAGTCGAGGAATTGGTGAGGCACCGAGTTGTCCCCACATCAAGTTAGCTGGTGCAACTTATTCCATTCTGATCCAGCTGTCTTGAGTCAGCTGTATCCAGTGAGTGGCGTTGAGCAGTCCATGCCCACCTGCTAGGCGACTGGTGGTACTCAAATATTGCCATATCCTGAAAATGGTACAATCTCTGAAAAGGTTGAAAAGCCCCGATCTAGTGAAAGCTTAGCCTAGTAACCGGAAAAATGAGAGAACTTAATTTATTGGATTGTAAGCTTCATGGTATATGTAAATAGTCTTGCTTCCCTAATCATGTGCAGCAACTGATTTGAAGTCCTATTGAGAGGATTAAACAGGAGCCTTAAAGTGACTTTCACACATTGCATTGTATTGTGCTATAATATGATAGGATTGTAGCTTAATGCATTGTGTGAACCCAACCATAGTCATTTGTGAAGCACATTTAGCACCATAGTGTATTATGGACTCCAGGCAATTGTGGTTTATTTAACAAATTATGGCTAATAAACTACCCCAAAATCATATGAAGAAAAGGGATCAGAGCGTGATAGTCATCCTTCTATTGTCAAACTTTAAAACTGGCATTAATTTCCATTTAGAAGCGTGTCTTTCTTTGAAGTCAAAATGACTTGAAAAGTTAATGCATACAGTGCCAAGTAATCATTCTTGACAAATGAAATACAACACTTTCCAGAACAATCTAGACAACCAATACTAATAGAATGTAAACGGAAAACTCCATGCCAGCAAATTATTTATTCAACATTACCTGCTCAAATATACTATAGAAATTTGGTGGGATTTTTTAAGAAATCAAGACACTTGTTTATAACTCAATTTTTAAAGGGGTACTATGAAAACTAGCCACTTGTAGTTTATTCAGAAAATTATACTTAAACAAATGTTTTACTGTAATATATGAATCCAATCTAAAACTAAGATAAGACTCTGACTTTGAATTAAACTAATTAAAGAATTAAAGTCCCAAAAGGAAAAAGGGAAAAAAAAGACAATAAAACCATTCCAAATATTAAAAAAGGGTATCTAGTGCATTTTTATTTTTAATATATTTATTTCTATATATATTTTAAGTAATATGTAATATGCAAGAGAAAAAGAATTTAATATATTTTATTTGTAGGAGTGTGAACTTTCTATATAACCATCATCTGGATGCAGGCTTTCTCACTCCATTTATTGGGGAAAACCTCATTTAAATATTCTTGAACACTGTGGGCAAAGTAGAAAAGTGCCACATCTTGCTGAAAGAGTCCTCTTGATAAGTTCTGATTGCCTCTATGCAAGAATAAATTCTGCAGAATGTCCAAATACGCTTCATCATTCACAATAGATCTTCCGCAAAAGAATGAACTAATTTTGTGTAATTTTTCTAGACCACAGCAGATGTTCCCTTCAGGAGAATCTCTTTCATGTTCTCAAACTCTATGTGGTTCCTGTGTTGCTCAAATACAGCAGTTACGACAATTAACCTGCTGATGTTCTTTCATCACTAAACAATGATCTATTAAGCAAAGTTATTTTCAACCTAATCATTAAAATGATATCAGACAATTAATATTGCATCATAGTCTTCTAACAATATTTGGTGGACCTGAGTCATGTACCTGTGCTAATATAATTTTGTTTTGAGGATTCATATTGGCTGGGGAATTCTGGGAGTTGAAGTCCACAGGTCTTAAAGTTGCCAAGGTTGAACACCCTTGCTTGCTCTTGTAGTTGAATTTCTTTGGGATGCTTCTAAGATTTAGATCAGGGGTCTTCAAACTTGGCCCTTTTATGACTTTGGACTTCAACTCCCAGTGTGCCTGGCTGAGGAATTCTGGGAGTTGAAGTCCACAAGTCATAAAAAGGCCAAGTTTGAAGGCCCCTGATTTAGATTTTCTTCTGACAGCTGATTCTGACTTCAGTTAACTGGAGAGCACAAATTACCTTTTGTTCACAGTAACTCTTTTTTATTATGATTTTATGACCTCAAAAATAAAGAAATTGAAATAAATGATTCATGAAAAAACTTGGTTAAAAATTCCATCCCTGTTCAATTATGTAGAAGTTCCTAAAAATTAAAAGTGCACGGAGACTCTCAGGACTTTATGTATGTATAATAAACCTAAATACAAGAGTGCTCAAATCTTAAGCAACAAATTTTAACTTTGTAGTAGGGATGAACTTTAAAGGTATGAAATGGGAAACACAGCAATACGTGCTTTTATATAATGGCAAAACCTCATTTAATCATGATTCCTTCAATATAAAACTAAATATAATGGATAGTTTCAACAGCTTGGCCAACACAGTTGGAAATATCAAGTTATGCAGATTTAGAGATATACCAAAAATATGAAAAAGCAAATCCTAGGAATAGCTAGAGCAGTGGTGGCGAACCTATGGCACGGGTGCCAGAGGTGGCACTCAGAGCCCTCTCTGTGGGTACACATGCCATTGCCCCAGCCTTGCCTCCCCCTGCAACCCCCTCCTCACCAGCAGCCCCCTGGAGGAGAGTTGCCCCTGAGCATGGCCCACACGGAGCAGCGTAGCCAAGGACATGGCAACCAGGCAGCGTAGATAAGACTCTGCCCTCACGCCCCATCGCGCACAGTTAATGCTGTGGGGCCTGGGCAGAGGGTGTCATGGTGCTGCTGGGCTGCCTGGGTGATCTGCGGTGGGCCCTGGAGGTGGTGAGTGGCCCTGTGGGCAGGCGGGGTGGGGGCGGGGCAGAGGGTGGAGCAGGGGCGGGGCCAGTTTTTGGGCACTCGGTCTCTAAAAGGTTCGCCATCACTGAGCTAGAGAATCGGCTTCCGGCCTGGGCACAGCACAGAAACGGCATTGGTCGCATTGGATGATGATCTCTGGAGGGCTCGGGATAGAGCAGTGGTTCTCGGGATAGAGCAGTGTGTTTTTAGAACAGGCCCGTTATTTAATTCGATTTTAAAACAAACTATTTATTACCGTGGTTTTTAGTATCGCCTGTTCACCGCCCTGAGTTCCGCAAGGGAGATAGGGCGGTATATAAATTTAATAAATAAATAAATAAACCTTTTTAATGCCGCGACCCCAACCGGTCGTAAGTCGAGGACTAAACCGGTCGTAAGTCGAGGACTAAACCGGTCGTAAGTCGAGGACTAAACCGGTCGTAAGTCGAGGACTAAACCGGTCGTAAGTCGAGGACTACCCAACCAGTCGTAAGTCGAGGACTTTCCCTGCCCGGGAGCGCCGCGCATGTGTGGTTCCGCCCCCTGCGCCGGCCGAGGCGTAGCTGGCAAGCGGCAGAGACGGAGCAGGCCGACCACCAGCTGGCCCAGCCCAAGGAAGGTAAGGCACCCGCCGGAAAAGGGGGAAAAAATGGCGGACAAAAAAAATGGCGGACAAAAAAAATGGCGGACAGCCTTGCTTGGCGACCCCCATGAAATGGTCGATTGACCCCAAATGGGGTCCCGACCCACAGGTTGAGAACCACTGGGATAGAGGGTGTTCCTCTATCCTGGTCCTGCTAGACCTCTCAGCGGCTTTTGATACCATCGACCATGGTATCTTGCACCGGTTAGGGGGTTGGGGTTGGGGGGCACCGTTTTACGGTGGTTCTCCTACCTCTCGGACCAGACGCAATTTGTGTTGGCAGGGGGGCAGAGGTCAACCTCGAGGCGCCTCACTTGGGTACCACAGGGGTCGGTCCTCTCGCCTCTCCTGTTCAACATTTATATGAAGCCACTGGGTGAGATCATCCGTGGTTTCGGGGTGGAGTTTCATCAGTACGCAGATGACACCCAGCTGTACATCTCCACCCCGGACCACCCCAACGATGCCGCAGAAGTGATGTCCCGGTGCCTGGAGGCCGTGCGAGTCTGGATGGGGAGGAACAGGCTTCAACTCAACCCGTCCAAGACCGAGTGGCTGTGGTTTCCGGCGTCACGACATAGCCAGTTGGCTCCATCCCTGGCTATCGGGGGCAAGTCATTAGCCCCCGCGGAGAGGACCCGCAACCTGGGCGTCCTCCTGGATACTCGGCTGTCTTTAGACGACCATGTGACGGCCGTGGCCAGGGGGGCTTTTCATCAGGTTCGCCTGATACGCCAGTTGCGCCCCTTTCTGGATCGGGACGCTCTACGCACGGTCACTCAAGCCCTCGTTGTTTCCCGCCTGGACTATTGCAACGCTCTCTACATGGGGCTCCCCTTGAGGTGCACCTGGAGGCTCCAGCTAGTTCAGAATGCGGTCGCGCGGGGGATCCTGGGGGCCTCTAGATACTCCCATGTAACACCTCTCCTGCGCGAGCTGCACTGGCTGCCGGTGGCCTTCCGGGTGCGCTTCAAGGTGTTAGTAACAACCTTTAAAGCGCTCTGTGGCAATGGATCTAGGTATTTGCAAGACCGCCTCCTACCAAACACCTCCCTTCGACCAGTCCGCTCCCACAGAGAGGGCCTCCTTAGGGTGCCGTCGGCCAGTCAATGTCGGCTGGCGACCCCCAGGGGGAGAGCCTTCTCTGTGGCAGCTCCTGCCCTCTGGAATGACCTACCCCCCGACCTACGTACAGTTGCGGACCTGCACCTTTTTCGTCGAGCCCTGAAGGCCCATCTATTCCGTGCGGCCGGCCTGGCGTAGTTTGATTATGTTTTAGTGGGGGTTTTGTATGGGGTACTTTTAGAGCAGGCCTGTTATTTAATTTGATTTTAGAACAGAAACTTGTGTATATTTATCGTGGTTTTTATTATCGCTTGTTCACCGCCCTGAGTTCCGTAAGGGAGATAGGGCGGTATATAAATTCAATAAATAATAATAATAATAATAATAATAATCTTAATATGAAATCAACTATGAAAACAAGCTGAGCTCTTTTATTTATGCCGTGCACTTTAACATTAACTTGGGCTTTCAATACTTGTTATATATTGATAGTATTTTGATGTGATATAGTGTCATACAAACCTGGTAGCAAACAAATACATAATTGTCAAGAAGTATCTTGTGACGCTGATGTTTACCAAGCAGCAGCATAATAGAAACAGAAGCCCAGCCCATTTTAAATGCCGTGTAATTTAGCCTTTTTAAATTGCATTTCTATTTTGCAAGAACGGATCCTTCAAAATACATCGGCTTGCATCCAGCAAAAAAAAAGAGCCACATCTAGGAGAATTTTGAGAAACATATCCACAGCTTTTTAACCCTTTGCATTTATCACGTCTACGAGAACACTCCATCCACGTCCAGGCCCTGTAAAATTTCGTATAAACTCCCAGCAGCCCCGATGGTGGTGGTGATGATTAGAGAGGGTTTCTGGGAGTAGCAGTTCCGCAACAACTGACAGTTTTGCCTAGCTACCGGGAGTCTGAGAAATCGCAATGCACGAGTCTATTTCTTTCTGCCAGGTCCAAAGGCGAGTGCCGCTAAGTTGGATAGGGTGACCTCAATGTTTAGAAATGCAATTTACATTTCGAGACAAAACCCTCTCGCTTTCGCCGCAAGAAATTGCCAGCAAGCAATCGGCAACTGCTTTTTTTCTGCCATTGTTTACACCAGGGGTAGTCAACCTTGGCTCTTTTAGGACTCGTGGACTTCAACTCCCAGAATTCCTGAGCCAGCTTAGCTGGCTCAGGAATTCTGGGAGTTGAAGTCCACGAGTCCTAAAAGAGCCAAGGTTGACTACCCCTGGTTTACACTGATGCAGTTTACTGCAACTGCTGCAAGAGTGAAACCGACGCTCCGCCAGCGTATCGACGCCTCCGGTCTCCCTTCCTAAGGCACATCTCCCCCACCCTCGTGCTCCACGCTCGGGGAAAGGGGAGGGCGACGGTGCCGTTTCAACCCGCAGTCTGACGTCAGCGGGAATTAAAGGAAAAGCCAGCAATTGCGCCCAGCGGCTTTCCTTCCCCACCCCACCCCACCCCACCCCCTCATCTCCTTCTCGCTCTGGCTTCTGCTACTGTACAGCGGGGGAAGGAGAGCCGGACGGAACGTGGCGCGTCCCCTTTAAGGTTGCCTGGGGGACGGTTCGGCAAGTGAGAACGAGGCGCATTGACGTCACGCTGGGCGGTGATTGGCGGAGAGAGCTGGGTTTCCGGTGGGAGCGATTGCCGAGAAAGAGAAGGAGGCCGCAAATCGGGACGGGAGGAGGGGGCTGCCCATCGCGGAGAGGCCCAGGCAGTGAGTCGCCGCTCGAACCCGGGGTAAGTCGGGGCCGGGCATCGAGTCGCTCCCGGGGGGGCTTCGGGCGCAGCCGCGCAGGGGTGCAGCGAGGCCGGTGAGAGGCGCGCTCGGCTGAGGCGGCTTTTGCGCCGGGAGACGCGAGGAGCTCGAGGCCTCTGTGGAAACCGTCGAGCGGCGAGGGGGAGGAGGAGGAGGACCGTTGGGGGTCTCGGGGACGAGGTTAGGGGCTCGGGCGGGGGGGGGACGCTGCAAAGTACGCTGCGGGGGGAGCGGGGCAGGGCGCCGGCGGGGGCCGCGCTGTGCCTGGCTTTGGAGGGGGGGGACCGGGAGACAACAAGCGGCGGCTCTGCACGCGAGGAGCGGAGGGAGCATCAGCGCGGCTCCCGGGAGATGTCGCCGCATAGGCACAAAGCGAGAAGGAATTGGGGAGGAAGCCCTGCTTTGAAGTAGCGGCTGGCTGGGGGTTATTTTTTTTATTTTTATTTTTATTGCTGGTGACCCTTGAGGCAAACATGAGGAAGGCTTTGATGCCACTAACAGAGAGATTATTTTTTTTGGGGGGGGAGGACATCTTTTTTTTTTTTTTAAATAAGCCACTCAGCTCTTCCATTTAGGGACAAACTTTGTATTTACCTGAGAAGGCAGGATTGTGCTGTATTGAGAATAGGATTTATTAATTTATTAATACAGGCCTTGTATGTGTTAAAAAAACAAAGTAGTCTTGATGGTCTTGTTAAAAGGGGGGGTAAACTAATGCTTGGATCGCTGTTTTCAATATTTTGATTTATTTTAGGGTATCTCTAGGTCATATATTAAAAGCAAAACCCTTAGCAATTTACCACATAGTTTAGTGTGGTTGCAGACCTAGTTAATGCTGGCTGCTCTGATCTCAGGAAACCTAGGCAAACAAGATTGGAGGGGGAAAAAACACACCCCAGAGGTAAAGAATGCCAAACGACTTCAGTAGTGTTGTCAAAACATGGTGGATGTGTCCATGTAGTCATCAGGGAGTTTAGATTGATTTTACATGTTTTGATGGCATGTTTGTTGGGTCTTTTCCAGAATGCTTTATGTTGGGCTATATTTGCGCTCATAAGTTCCTATAGAAAAATCAGATCGATCACACCCACACCCAGAGAGTCGCTGCAACTTGCCTGAAATTGCACAAGGTGCTTTCCTAGGGTATGGGGAAAGGTCCTATATCATTTTCTTATACAGTAGTAAAAATGACATCCTCCAGATTTTTGTCAGCATTTTGTCTCCTTCTGATAGAAATGGACATCTAATGCTTATTCTGACTTTAATGACTAGTCCTTGGATAAAATGAGAGAGACTGTTGTCATAGATAAAAACTGCTAAGTTTAAAATAACCTATAATTTATGATCTCTTGAATATCTCGGTTTTCCTGTCCTGGCGAACTAACAGTTACTTTTTAACAGAAAAAGCATTTTCTAACTCCCCAGTTGCTTTCTCCCCCCACCCCACTTAGGAGAATTATAGGGAATTTACCTTGAAATATGTTAAGTGGTTCAGACTGTTGAAAGTTATTAGGGCCCTGTAATAGTCTATTCTTCAGGTATGCAGCGTTATTTCAATAAAATGGAGGATTCCTTTTGTCACTCATTTAGAATCTTTTCATATTTAGATTAGATTTTTGTTCATTTTTTTAATCTCTAATGATTCGTGTAGGTAGCAAATATATTTTCTTTGTCTGAAAGCAGACTTTAATTGCAGTGAATTTAGACGGGTTTTACTTTGAATCCATTTACTTCACATTGCAAATACTGATGGAAACAAAGTTGTTTATGCAATTGAAATTTCACTTGATACAGCATGTGTAAAAATACATAGTCATTGTTCTTAAGGTGAATTATACATAAAAATGGGATGACTTCTACTTGGCATGCCTCATAAAATACTTGAGAAAAAAGTTTCTGTCTAGTTTTTGCACTGTTGTCTGCTGCTGCGTGTCAACAGTGTGAATGTTTTTTCCACAGACTAATTTGCAAGCTGTTATAGAGCTACAGAGTAATTCTTGGACATTTAATTAAGCTGTGTGTTACTGACCTTTATTATGCAAGTTGTCAAAACAGATGAGCTAGCTGATACTACAAAACTTAAGGCAATATGATTGTAAATGCCATCTAAACATATGTGTGCTGTTCAACCAGAAAAAAGTTTACTGCAACCTTTAAACTCTGCAAGAATTGACAAGAATACAGTGTTTTGAAGGGGAAATTATTCAGCATCTTCATTTTGTATTTAATCTGCAAATTATCCTCAGCTATGGAAATCCAGGGCATGTGTTTATAACTGTAAGAATATAATCATGTATCTAAATATGTCACATAGGAAACATGTATTAATAGGACTTTGGGGTGTTCCAGCTATTTACTTTCTTACTTCCGTTTTGAAAGGTGATACTGGGATTAACAGTCTCCTGCAAATTCTGTGCATACCTGTAGTTGCTGTTGACTTCATCTCAAGTAAGTGGTGATCAGCTGAAATATACTCTTTATTTCCATAATTATTTTTAGAAAATCTACTAATGAATATTTTAATTTAATTACAGCAGCTTTCTTTCCAATCAGTTTTTACTACCATTAGTAAAATCGTTTATTTTCACTTATTATGTTACCCTCATGTTCATTGTTGGAAGCAGCTTATCTGACATTCCTAAGATAATTGAACATGGGCTTTGATTGAATTATGCTCTAATTTTTTCTGACTTTTCCCCACATTATAACCAACTATTAGGTCTGCAAATAAGTTAATGTTCAACTGCTATGTTTGCTGAGGGACATAAGTCTAATATACTTAGTGTACACTACTAGTACACTAAGGTTGCAATGGAAGTTAGAGTGTTTCAAATATGTTTTCTTTCAGATACCAGCAATGGCAGCCTCTGGCAGTAGCAGCAGTGAAGAAGAACGTAGCCTCCGTGAATGTGAGCACTATGTCCAAAAACATAACATCCAGCAACTCCTGAAAGATTGCATTGTCCAGCTTTGCACAGTGCGACCTGAGAGACCTATGGGCTTCCTCCGGGAATACTTTGAAAGACTGGAAAAGGTAAAAACTAAACTTCATAAAAGAAAGACAAAAATAGAAAGCCGCTCTCAAAATAATAACAAATCCTATGCTTGACCTAGAGCACATCAACATTTCAAAAAAGTACAGCATTATTTAGTTCTCTGAAATGTGAATAAGAACAGACTTTGAGGAAATTACAGAGGCAGATCCCTTTGTATAAGATTCTGGATTGTTTTTATCATATTCATAGCAACTCTCTTTGCTTCAAGAGATTTTTATTTAAAATATTTTAGCTCTTTGCTTTTCCCACATAGAAACAAAACCTTCAAATATATTCTTAAAATCAAGTTTAACATCAGTTTTCAAACTGGACAGGAAAGGCTTGCTCTATGAAAAGCATATTATGGTCCAAAATGGAAGGAATCATTGGAAGATAAAAACTTTTTATTATTTATTATCATTGGCAGGCAGAGAAACTTTGATTGTATAGTATCTGAGTATTCTGTGGTGCAGAAATTTATAGAAATTGGAATTATAATTGTTCTATGCACCTGTACTATTTTTTGGTAAATGAGAAGTTACATCTGATTCTTCTCAATGCTGTCCAATCAAAGGGGAATTTGTATGCTACTCAGAGTCAATTTTGATTGGAATAAACTATAAGCCTTGTATACAAACAAATATACATGAAGTTGTGCCATTTTATTTAATGGGAGTGAAGATGATGCTTTCATTCATGTTGAGTCTTACACTGTCTTCAAACAAATTGGGTTTGTTTGGCATGGCTGAAGAAATCAAAATAGCTAACTTCAGACTTCATAATACACCTTAAAGCAAGGATTACAAACTCAGCAAGGGGATACACACAGCATATCGACCCCAAATCACGATTTGGTTTAGCATATTGTGTGAAAGTATTGGTAAATGATGTTAAGGCATAAACATAGTTTACAAAAAAACAGGCTTTTCAGACAAAACAATCCCAAACAAGCTACATTATGACTTAATATGAATGCAGTCAGCATGACTGAATTGTAGATGGACAACAAGCAAAGAAAAAATTATAATGTTAATATGTTGCTAAGAAAAAATGTTTCAACCCCATAAGATTTGTCATAGAAATATGGCATTGTTTACAAATAATGTTATGCTTATAATTCTAAAATCTGGTTTTGACATTCTTTATAAAATATGATCTTTTGGTTTGAACATATTGAATGACTATTCATGGAACCTGCCAATCAGAATTAACTATTTTAGGGACACATGCCATAAATAGAACTAATTAACAAAGTGGGTTGAGTTTACACAAGATGCTAAGGTACACAAAAAGTCCAGTTGCATGTATGTTAATCTACCTTAACATATATGCAATTACTAAAACTATCTGTTTGGTTAAACATTTTGCATAACTGCAACCATTTTATGCACATTCAAAAAGATCCACGTACATAAATTGTGTTTACTGCTCAACATGGCTACAGTAATATTTTCTTCTTGTTCTTTGATTGCTGTCTCAGTAACAGCTTCTCCCATCTCTATGTCAACATTCTGTGGAAGGAGAGAAGGTCAGCAACATTCATGGCATGGCAGCTGATTATCTAAAGGCATATCACAAGACCAATATTTAGCGTTTTCTGTAGTCTCTGAATTGTTAGATTAATACATTTAAGGCTCTTGGGACATAATATTGGAAAATATATGCTTTGTTTTGTGTAGAAGAGTCACTTTGCACATATATTGATAATTATGTACAAGTACTTTTAATTCACCCTTTAAGGGTGGACACATAAACAGTACTTTGATGGGTAAGACTCTTGCGATCCATGCAGCTTTGAATTTGGCTTGATCCAAACATTGAATTATGTAGTTCTCTAAAAGCAGTCAAGTGATTGTGTGAGCTTTTAAGTTCCTGGCTTGGATTCAGAGATGTCTTGTGCCAGCCGGAAGGACTATCTCACTGCACCCTACCATGAATCTCTGAATTCTTCTATTTACTGATCCCTTAGGGCCCATTTGTGTCAGGGAAGAAGAGGCAGCCAGTAAAATTCTTTTTTTTCTAGATCCAATGGAGGTTTCTCTTACAGATGAAATTTTTCATTGTAATTTAATGTTTTGAAGTATACTGTATCAAACCAATAGATTAATGTACTGATTTTTAGTTGATTTTTTTTAAGCAGGAGTCCTTTGAATAGGGACTGATACATAAGGCAAGTGTGTTTATTTTAAAACTATATTGGTCTCATGTTTGATAAAATATTTAAAATACTTTTTATTTTAATCAAAAATTGGTTCCAATAAGTATAATAGCTTTATAAGTAACATCCCAAATTTCCATGATGATTTATATCATTTGCATAATTTAACATAGATCGCATAATGACAATCATTAATGACATAATTTGCATATATGGCAATGATATAAATTGTTGTAATACTATAGTATCTGCTTTAATAGATTGCCATGAATAATGAATATTTCCCCCTCTGATTGAGATTTCATTCTCAAATGTACCAATGATCTAAAAGAAAATCCTGGTCATGTGCATGGCTGTGATACATTCTTGCACATTTTTCATCGTTACCTTATTCTTCATCATGAGAGAATTAACCCATCTTAATTCTCAAAATGTTGTCTACTAAAGCAGCCACTACGCTACACTATACAAGATGCTGACATGTTCTTTCAAGATCTGAATTGCTGGTTGTGTTGCTTGTCTAATATGCTACTTACAAGATAGTAATTGTATTCCAAAAATAGACATTCAATATTGAACCAGCAAGTTTCATAAATTTATATATTGGTTTACAAGTAAGTTGCTAATTGTCCCCTTTTTTCTGTTGTCGTGTGTGAAATATAACATTTTAATTTACAAAAATGTTATATTTTTATGATTTTAAAATGATTGTAATTAAAATTGATTAATTAAAATAATGTTAAATTATTTTTATTTTAAAAGTTACAAAACCATTGCACAGAATCTACTTGTCAATTTATGCAAACTGCTAGATAAAAATTTCAGCATTATGTTTTAATTTTTTTAAAAAAATTAGCAGGTCATGACAAGATTTTTTACATCATTAGGGCTTCAGGATTCATAAATTGCCTCTTTTTTCTAAATTGTAAAAGGGTATGCAGATTGTTCTAAAATTGTAGAAGTGTATAAGTATCTCTTCCCTTTTTAAATATTAATGCAATATGCAGTATGATTGTATCAAAGCCTACGTCACCCTATTGATTCAGTAACTTAACTCTAATCTTCAGTTCAAGTATTCATATGTACTTGGCAGCTTAAAATGACTTCTACTAAGAATCAGTAATAACTTTAGGCAATTTTAAGTACAAGATAGTTGACAAGAATGAATTTTGGTTTCTATTAAGTATGTGATCCAGTTTCAACAATATAGTTTGTATATGTGTCACGGTGCATGAATTTTGTAAAGCCAAATAAGAAAGAAGAAATAGACTGTAATATCTATATGGCTTAAATTTCTGTTTCCTTCTAGGAAGAAACAAAGCAGTTTATCAGTCAGCAGAAAGCCAGCTCTCGCACAGATTCCCGTGAAGATGAAATTTCTCCTCCACCACCAATGAACCCAGTGGTTAAAGGTCGCAGAAGGCGTGGTGCCATTAGTGCAGAGGTTTACACTGAAGAGGATGCTGCCTCTTATGTTAGAAAGGTGCTGCTTTGATATTTTGTATAAGCCTTACTTCATGACTTGTATATTGTTTTTTCCATCCTTGGGGCTGCTGGAACCTGTTTGAGGAGACAAACTATCTTTGATTCTATTGTATGATTTCATCTCACATTTTCCCAACATTAGATCTCCTGTGATCTCCTCTTTGTGATCTATACGGCTTTTGTATAGTTTATTCAAAGCCTGACTTTAAGAACCTGAATTATGAGAAATTCATTAAAATGTTGACTGTTTTTTTTTGGTGCCATTATGCTAGCAAGAGGGAAGAATAAGACATATATGTTTTGTTGCTTTATTCATTTTATCTCACCAGCAAAATCAACAAGTTCTAAATTATCTGGATGTTCAGGAGGTGGTTTCTAAGACACTATACTTAATATAACGAATGGCAAATATTTTTCTGTATTTTTGGACTTGTGCTATTTTTTTCTGTAAATATCAATAGATTTGCTATTCTTTTGGGAAGAATAGCTCTCATTAATCCCCCCCCCAAATTTGTATTCAGAACTTTGGCAAAACAATACATTTGATCATTGGTAATTCTTTTTCTTTCAAATTAATAAATATATCATGTTAGAGTAAAGTTACCTCTTCAGAAAAATGGTATATGATTCTGTCAAATAAACGCTAAATTCAGGGATGAATGATAAATTCACTTAAAATGTCTTCAGCTAAAACTTCCTGGGTGTCTTCCATACCGCAGGTTATTCCAAAAGATTATAAAACTATGGCTGCCTTGGCGAAAGCTATTGAGAAGAATGTGCTCTTTGCCCATCTTGATGACAACGAAAGAAGGTAGGGTCTCTTCATTTAAATCAAACTAGAGACTGAACAGACTCAAAACTCTGCATATCGAGGATTATTTTCCAGTGGATTTGGGGGCTTTTTAATTTTTTAACATCAAACTAAGGTTTTCCAGCTGATTTCATTACATTTTTTTTGAGGCAAAAATTCTTGTGTTAATCTTATATGAAACACAACTTAAATCCAGTGTATAGCTTTTAGAATTAATTATTTAAAATATTTAAATTATTTAAAGTTTCTAACTATACTCCTATATACTCCTCATTGGTTTTTGCCTGAAAAGTAAATTTTTAGAGGTAAAAGGCAAGGTTCTCAGTTGCAATTTTTAACCTGCCTGAAATTGAACTTGGTTTTGACTCAGTCTATATTGGCAGATGTACATTGAAGGGAAAGTGTGGATTGCTCTGTATGCAGAACAAACAGACTGTGTTGCATCGGAACTACTGTTCTGTTTTGAATGCAGTAGGCTTTGTAATGGCTGCATCCAAAACAGAATGACAGCTCGCCTGCTCAAATTTTTTTCAGTCCAAAATCCAAAAATTGTGGATGTAGATCTCTAGAATCTTCAAGCTGCAGTCATTGTTTCTGAGTTATTTTTATTTACTTTAATTGTAGTAGAATTAATTATTCTCTGAAACGAGCAGATTATCTGCTTGATTCCCAATTATAAAAGAGCCTTCAAACTAGGTAGATACACTGCCTTAACCAAAGTGTCTTTTTTTGGGGGGGGGGGGGAATATGGGAAAATCTCATAAGAATTTGCTTTTGTATCCTCAGGAGGTTCTGTCTATGGAATATTAATAATAATAATAATAATAATAATAATAATAATAATAATAATAATAATAATAATAATAATAATAATAATAGTAAAGTTGGAAGGGACCTTGGAGGTTATCTATATTCATATTCCTCCTAGACTCTGTATTCCATAGGGCATTATAATAACCTCATGTTGCTCGCAGTGTTTGCAATCTACTTTTTTACTTCCTAGGCAAGACTAAAAACATATCTAAAGGTGAACTGTAAGATTAGAGAAGAAAAATCTATCATTGTCCTTTGGTACAATTAGTACTCTCAAATTAGTTTTCAACTCAGATAAATATTGCTTTATGAATTTGAGTTTGGGATTTGCTCTTTAGTCAAACTAAACTAGCTATTATCCATACAAAGCTGCATGGATATTTTTTAATACTATGAGTCTCTCTCTAACTTATCCAGCAGGTTTTTTTTTTGGCAAAGCCAGGTTTTAGTTGTATTTAACAAAATGGTGGTCATTATAGTTGTCTTAGAATTGAAAAATCGGAAACAAAGTGGATTGTTCACATTGTTACAGATTCCATTATGAAAATGGAATGAGGTAGGAAATGACAAAACACCGCAGTTCAGCAAATGAATGTCAGCTGAAAAAAAAGACCAAATCTAGACTACTCATAAAAACAATTTTTTCTGATAACTTAATTGTAACTAACAATATTAGCATAAATGTTTTCCACTGTTTCCTTTTATGCTGAGTAAGTCTGTACTCTTTCAGTGATATATTTGATGCGATGTTTCCAGTCACTTATATTGCTGGTGAGACTGTGATACAGCAAGGTATGTGATTTATTTTTTTGCTTGGAATTTATTTCTAAGGTATTGGCTTACGTAATTGTTTATTTTTTTTTTATAGTATAGGACAGGGGTAGGCAACCTTGGCTCTTTTATGACTTGTGGACTTCAACTCCCAGAATTCCTGGGCCAGCTTGGCTGGCTCAGGAATTCTGGGAGTTGAAGTCCACGAGACATAAAAGAGCCAAGGTTGCCTACCCCTGGTATAGGACTTGATAAAGAAAGATGTTACAGGTGGTCCTCGACTTACAACAGTTGGTTTAGTGATCATTTGAAGTTAACAATGGCACTGAAAAAAGTGACTTATGACTCTTTTTCACACTTATGACTGTTGCAGCATCTCCATGGTCACAAAATCAAACTTCAGACACTTGGCAACTGATTCATATTTATGATGGTTGCAGTGTCCCAGTGTCATATGATCACCTCTTGCAAATTTTTGACAAGCAAAGTCAGTGGGGAAATCAGATTCACTTAAACAACTGCAGTGATTCACTTATCAACTGTGGCAAGAAAGGGCATAAAATGGGGCAAAACTCATTTAGCAACTGTCTCACTTAGCAACAGGAAATTTTGGGCTCAGTTATGATTGTAGACTACCTGTGTTCACTATTCAATATATTAGGGTTTCTTCTGATGTAAGTTATTCATTATTTATTTTGCCTTGGTAACGTTTTGGTAAACTTGGTAAATTGGTTAGGGTTGGGGATAAAAACTATTAAAAACAAATAGCAGCCAGCATTGGTTTTTGCAGAAGTTTTTACACTCTCTTGAGGGAAGCTGATTGATCCTTAAGATAAGATAAGATAACTTTTATTGTCATTTTTTTACTGTGGGTACAGCGGCACACATCAAAAATGAAATTTAGTTGCCTGGTCTCAAAATGAAACACATACATGACATACACCTAAACATACTATGTACAACATATATATAGACCCACACCCCTACATATACATAACAAATAAATATTAAATACTGTCCATCTTGAATATATAGCGGAAGGAGGAAGCTTGAGAGTTCACAAGGTTAATGCTATCCAATCATGGCTGAATAGCTCCATCTTTTTATTAATAGTTAGACATAGAATACAAAGTTTAACTTGCGTGAATTTGCACCAGAAACTGGAGGAAGTACTGGCTATTCTAAAATTATGCCAAATATAAAATTGTAATTGTATGTATTATGATTGGAATTTGATCTAAAAAGTTCTATTGATGCTGGAATTAAAAGGCACATCTCTAATGCTTTTTAAAGAATTAGAAAAGTTATTTCACACACTATCCTTTTTTTTCTTAAGGTGACGAAGGGGATAACTTCTATGTTGTTGATCAAGGAGAAATGGATGTAAGTTTTTTTTTCTTAAATAAATACATTAATCTAGTGCCGTTGCATGGTTTTAATACATGTAATATTAAAGATGGTCATGATTATTAAATACAATACAAATAACCAGTTGGGACTTGTGGTCTGCCTTTCTCTAAGCTTGCTTTAGCCCTGTATTTTCTGATACATTTTGATATAGCACAGGCTACTGTTGAGACTAAATTAAGATATTGGTTGGTGCTTTCACTGTGTTAAGAGGTTTATTTTAATCATGGCTTATAAAATCATGATTAAAATAATCAGGAATGAAAAGTATGAACAAAAACAATTAAGTGTCACTGGGAACTGGGTGGCATACACATTTAATAAATTTAATTTTAACATAAAGAGCTTGGCCTGGGTTTCCCCATCCTATAGGAAATTAAAGGGACCGGCCTCTTCCATAGTAATTCCCACCGAATGGCACAATGCTCCCTCCTGGAAGCATGATTCACTCCCATTCTTGTGCTCAAGAACTTTCTCAAAATGATTTTACTTCAGCAAAACCTGGGCCCTACATTGGCATGTATCTGTTTTTGTTGTTTTGCTCTATTGAGTGAGTTGTTTTACTATATTGAAATGTTCACTGTTTGGATTGCTCACATACAGGTAGTCCTCGACTTGAAACTATTTAATAATTGTTTGAAGTTACAATGGCACTGGAAAAAGTGACTTATGACCAGTTTTCAAACTTACGACCATTGCAGCATCCCCATGGTCACGTGATCAAAATGTGGACTCTTGGCCATTGGCATGTATTTATGAAGTTGTCCTGTCCCACGTGATCACCATATGTCACCCTTCCCAGCTAGCTTCTGACAAAAGAGTAGATGGGGGGGGAGCCAGATTTGCTTAATGATGATATGATTCACTTAATAACTGCAGTGATTCGCTTAACAACTGCGGCAGAAAAGGTTGTAAAATGGGGCAAAACTTATTTAACAACTGTCTTGCTTAGGATAAAAATGTCAGGCTCAGTTGTGGTCGTAAGTCAAGGACTATGTGTATACAGCTAAAGCCATTCAGATTGGAGCAGTCTATAAGCAGTGAAAAAAATATATCCTAGTAATCCCTTTGAAAAGGCGGCATAGAAAGAGTATTGATCTCTTGAACCTTGCTGTTGGAGGAGAGTCTTGAGAGAATGCCTTGGGCAGCCAAGAAAAAATAAATAAATGGATCATAGAATAAATGGTTCCAGAGTTCTCAGTCAAAGCACAATGACCAGGCTCATATTACCATATTTTGAGTACATTATGTGAAGACCTAGCTCTCTGGAGGTTTTTAATGCTATGAAATGAAGATAGAAAAAGAAGAGTAGGGTGTCTAGCAGCAAAGTGGTTGGACTGAATTTCAGTGGGTTTGTCACTGAAAGATCTGAGGAATAAGGTTGAGGACAGATCATCCTCTATGTGGTCACTAAGAGCCACTAATTACTTGATGGCACATAATTAATAAAAAGTAACTTACACCCTAGGTAGTACATTGGGGTAAATGAATAGAGTGAACCCTTTTATTATGCAAGTATTGCTTAAGCATTTTTTCAAACAGGAACAACCTCTCAGCGTTTGCATATTATGAACACATGAGAAATTATTAAGATGTGATTTATTTGTTTGATTTCACTCTGTTCTGGAAATACCTCAATGCTGTTAACAAAATTTAAAACAGAATGTAAAAAGATTTTCCTTTTTAAAAACTAGAATTAACAAAGTACATACCAAAACTGAAACATAAAATATATTTTGAAATAAATGTGTATGTATTCCTCCTCCAGGTTTATGTGAACAGTGAATGGGCCACCAGTGTTGGGGAGGGGGGCAGCTTTGGAGAACTTGCACTGATCTATGGGACACCCCGAGCAGCGACTGTCAAAGCAAAAACCAATGTGAAACTGTGGGGTATTGATCGAGATAGCTATAGGAGAATCCTTATGGTAAGCATTTCAATGTCTTGAAAAAAACAATGTATTTATACCGCGCTTTGGTGTGTTTGGGGAAGTATATCAGTAAATGGTAGAGTTATAATGAACTAATAGGAAGAACAACTGAGTAGTGATCATTTCACAAAATGGATGTTGGATGTGACACATGTGTGTTTATGTTAGTGATCAGATCAATACCCATGTCTCTGCTTAATTTAGGATTAAGAATTGAACCCCACTTGATAAGTTCTTGTTCATCAGGATTCATGAATAATACTGCTTTGTAATTTTTTGCTCAAGAATACTCTTTTCTCACAATAATCATTTATGCCAAAATAATTCATCTAAGATATCACAAGTTAGCTGTTTATACTAAGTGATATGGAAATGCACAATTCTTTAATTTCCACACTTGCGGTGGGACCTGTACAATTTTAGCTTGCTAAATCCCAGTCAAACATATTTATTGTTTTCATCGGTGAAGATGAATGACTTGACAGCTTAGTTTCTGAAATTCACACTTGCTGCATTGTAAATGTTAGAGGTGAATTACAGACATAACAGTTTTCTCAGAAGTCTTCAGCCATATTATTAACTATGATATTGAATGAGTTCCTGGTTTTACAGAGTTCTCAGTAATGCTCTAACCTGACCTCATAAACCTCATTTAAGCGGGGCAAGTTGAGCTTTTCATTTTTTAATCTGCCATTTAATCTATTTGCACTTCAAAATCTTACTTTAAATGAATGTTTTTTATGTGGTGGGAAGGCTATGAAACTCCAATCATTAGCATTCTAATAAAATTAATTTATTCAACTGTAAACTAAATTGATGTTGCTAAATAGATACTGGTTGAAGGAAGCAAATTATTTTAACAGCCAGAAATAAATAAGGAACTCTTGCTTATAATTAATTTGTTTTGTCTCATGATGGCTAGAGAGTGCAAAGAAAAAAGGAATTAGTGAAAATAACTTCTCTCTACATTATGTAGAGAGCCATGCCCATAACAGCACTGTTTAATGCTGTGAACAGAATATAATTCATGTGAATATTGGACCAGATATCTATGTCCCAAGAAGGGTTTTGGTTTTGTATTATACATTTAAGAAGCTCTTAAAGGCCAAAAACTTTCCCCACCCAAGTTTAGCAGGACTGACAACTAAATGGATGCACATGAAACTGATTTTTTAAAAATAAATGGACATAATATGCCATATAGATACTTAGTGTTAAGTATCTAAATGGCATATTATGTTAATTTATTTTTTAAAAATTGTAAGTCATCTTTTTGCTCTCCTGGGTCTCTCAATAATACACTTTTAAACTATTATTTATTGTTCAATTAGGAACTAACAAACCAAGGACTCAGAACTAATACTAATACTCTCATGATAGGAGAGCATTCTGGCTTCCTGAAACAAAGCAAAATAGAGATAATACTGATTTTCAGGTGTATTTTCTTCCCCAACTTCCAGGGCAGCACACTGAGGAAGAGAAAGATGTATGAAGAGTTTCTTAGTAAAGTGTCAATACTTGGTAAGTATGACAAATTTCTTGCTGTTACTAGCACATGAACAAATAGAGAATATTACATGCATTTTGTTATTCTATATCTTGTTGCTGCTCTTCTCTTTTTTATTTATGATTTTGCATTGTATTGTATTGCTGTTCTCTTTATCATCCTGCTTACACCTTGTCAATAGCCTGAATGACATAAATTCAGGGGTTTCATTCTTCCTTTTGACAAAAGTTTGGTTTGTGACTAACTTGTATTGCTGAAAAACTACAGAAAATTTATTTCATTTCTGTATGTGTTTCAGCATATAGGTCAGATACTGCTTCCTCTTAAATATTTTCTTCCACAGTTTTGTTTGGTGTCCTTCAGTCGTTTATTTTTTATTCAACTCTTTTCGTACATTTTATGCTTCCTATATACTGTATCTATGTGTATTTGCGCACATCCATGCCCATATCATTTACTTGTTTATGTACTCATGTAGCCTATCTCCAAAACAGGATTTTAGAGTCCAGACATTGCTTCAGAACATCTTTCTGTACTACATATTAAATTGTCAATTTTTTTGCAACCTTGCTATAAAGGAAAACAACTGTATACGAGAAACTTATTGCTTGTAAGGATCTGTTACATTAACAGTTGTATGTTGATCTATGTACAGTATTGTCAATTGTAAGCATTTAGGTATTTCTAAAGACAATTTTGATCACTTTATTATTTTTTTAAATACCTTGTTTGTGTTGATGAACTATTTTTTTTTAAACAAAATTTTATTAAGTTTATATGGATGAGGAAAAATAGGAACAATACAGGTATAGTAAAAGGAGGGGTGGAGGGGAAGGGGAAGGGGAAGGGAATAAGGAATTAGGGTAAAATAAGGATAGGTACAATCACATATTTAAACAAACAAGCTACCGTCCGGATCATAATAATGAGTAAATATCATATTCAACCATTTTTAGCAAAGCTTAGACTGTAACATATTAAAAACAATTAGTAAACGAATACGTTGATCTATTAAGTAAACACTACTAATAAAATCTCAAAAAAATCCTAACAATCAAAAGTAACAAATGAAAATCAGTAAATCAGGAAAAATAATCATGTCATCAAAATGTTAGTTAGAACTCGATTAAAAATCAGTCATCTATTCTAAAATATTGAATCCTTCAAGTTGATGAACTATTACGAAGGGATAACATTTTGAATAACCCACCACCCTAAGAATTAATTTGACTTTGATTCAGGGAATGAATCAATACTTCTATGGAGTATTACCAGCTCTGTGAGTGAAAGAGAAAATCTCCTTATTGAATCTGGAACATGCTGCCAGAAAGGGATGTCCATTAGAATTGCTAGTGTTTACGCTAAAAGTTCCTCATTAAGTTGCAGATTCTTAACTTCCAGCAACCCCAGTAGTGTGACTGGTATTGAGTGATATTGGAATTTGTATTTCAGGACCTTGAGAGGTCACAGTTATCTTAGTCCTGACCTATTAATTAAAATATAGTCACCTAATCTGCTATAAAGGACCTTGACAATCCTTTGGGCATTGTTGAGATGTTAATATTTGAATTGCCAAATTTGTGATGTGAATGAATGTTAAATTGTTCATAGTAAAGTGATTGTGATTGAACAGGTTGCATAATGGATGCTGGAGTAGATAGGAGCAGAAAACCCTCATTTGAAATAAACACCCTAATTATAAATCTTGGCAACCTAGCAAAATTTGCTGTTAAATAGTTACCTTTTAATTCAGAATCCCTCGACAAATGGGAACGTCTCACAGTGGCTGATGCATTAGAGCCAGTACAGTTTGAAGATGGACAAAAAATTGTGGTGCAGGGAGAACCCGGAGATGAATTTTTCATTATATTAGAGGTGAGTAATCATAATTTGTATTGTTTGTTAGATAGATACAGCTTTAGCTTCGGTTCTCTTGATTTAACTCTGATTATTATTTTTTTGCAATATTAGAGTCCAATCCTTATCATGAAATATGAATTGTATTTTTGAAAACGTATAGAAAAACACTAGCAAGATTACACTGAGTTTAAAATGGCTCTCAGTAAATTTAATTTATTGATCATGATACAGCAGAAAGAATATTCAGTTTGGTTATAAAAACAAACTTGTGGGTAATATATGGCACCAAGTGCAGGCACACATCTTCTCTCAGTAGGTCTTAAGGGTTATGGGAACAGTTTAATCTGAGTTATTAAATGGAGATGCCTCTGCTTTCTGAATCAATGTTGAAACTATTGTCTTGGCACATAGAAGAAGAAAAAAGCCACCCTCTGATTCCTTTACAGGGTACAGCTGCAGTGTTGCAGCGCAGGTCAGAGCATGAAGAATTTGTTGAAGTGGGCAGACTTGCACCCTCTGATTATTTTGGTGAGTTTTCCTTTGTCTTCCATCCCTTCCACCTCCCATAAGCATATCAGTATTATCCCACCACTGTCTCTCTAATAGTGCTTAAGTCAGGGAAATACATTGCTCCAGCAGGAAATGTTGACATCAGACTGATACTAATCCGCATACTAAAAGTTACTTGAAAAAGATGCAATATTCCTCAGAGCTAAATAGATTTTAGTGACGATGATAGACTTTCTTCTTGGCTGCTGATGACAGAATAGCTTTATGTCCTTAGCAATCTTCTTAAATTCTGGCTTGGAAATCTGTCATAAGAGCTTTGGATTGGAACATCATGAAATTGATTGAAATAAAATTCCCCTATTTAGATAATGTATTGTCTGTCATAAGATGATCTTTGGAATAGGGTGCGGATTGAATTAAAACAGTGTCGTATTATTTGAAGAAAGAACATTGTAGTTGTCTTTTAAATATATTTCCACAGTATTATGGAACATTTCCAGAAATGATGTGAGAAAATGATTTTCTCTGTTATCCGAGGAGACTAGAATGAGGCAATTAGCTTCTCCACATTATTTTTTGCTAGCTCCTCAAAGCCCAATTATATTACTAGCAAGCCACTTGGTATGCAAAAGGCAGTCTCCTGCCCTATGTTAACTGTAGTTAGCATAACTCATTTCTTCTGAAATTAATGTGAGAAGAGGGAAGCGAGACTTACATATTTTTGACCTTTCCATCAACCCTATATAGAATTGTATCATTTTCTAAAATACATATTCTAATATATACTACACTAACAATGAGCAACAGGTAGAAAACCTGCAACCACAAATGGTGTTAAGCCAGTTGTGGTTCATTAGAAATATATCCCAAAAAAGGATTGGGGGGGGGGGAATCCAAAACATGGTATGTTAATCCAGATTTAATGTCTATTGGCAGTTCTGAAAATGATTTTTTATTTTAAAACACAATTCCCCAACACTGTAAAAGAACATTTTTAACCATCTGAGCTTGAAAGGAGTCTCTATATTCACTATTACTTGGAAACAAGTGAAGCCTTTCCCAAATTTTGAGGTTTGAAGCAAAATTGCATTGCATTCTCCTGAGGGAAATAAATGGAGTGAAATGGTTTCTCTTCATTCTTAACACATTTTACTTATGATGTCTAAGATCTAGCTTTTTGCTTGAAGGAAAAGTCTAGTTTTCATTTGAAGGCAGATGGGAGTCCTCAGATAGGAATTATATCTCTATTCATATTAAGGCAGGAATAGACAACCTTTGGGTTACTAAAGTTGACATTATGCTTTTTGCCTGTATAAGAGCCACAGAGGGCGGAGCAATCCTGGAAAACCTGTGGGATTTGGATTTTTTCTGTTTTTTCACCCTTGGGGTTGTGAGAGATTTTATTCCTTTAATGTATATAAAACTTATTTTAAAGGTTTAGTTGTGTTTCCTGTCTTTAAATGTTGGAAGTTTTCTCCAGTTTTAAATCATTGCTGGAGGCAGCTTCAAAAATCGGGTTTGACGATTTCATATATGCTTAGAGCAGCGGTTCTCAACCTATGGGTTGCGACCCCATTTGGGGTCGATCGACCATTTCACGGGGGTCGCCAAGCAAGGCTGTCCGCCATTTTTTCCCCCTTTTCTGGCGGGTGCCTTACCTCCTTTGAGCTGGGCCAGCTGGTGGTTGGCCTGCTCCGTCTCTGCCGCTTGCCAGCTACGCCTCGGCTGGCGCAGGGGGTGGAACCACGCATGCGCAGCGCTCCCGGGCAGGGAAAGTCCTCGACTTACAACCAGTTGGGTAGTCCTCGACTTACGACTGGTTTAGTCCTCGACTTACGACCAGTTTAGTCCTCGGCTTACGACCGGTTTAGTCCTCGACTTACGATCGGTTGGGGGTCGCGGCATTAAAATGGTTGAGAACCACTGCCTTAGAGCCTCAGGTTGCTCCACCTCTAGGTTAGCATACACGCCAACAATGCACAACATTATACATAATATATTATGTTAATGAAATTTCACAACAATCATTTCCAAATATTTCCTGTTAAGGAGATAAGGGGGGAAAGGGTGGGCTATCCATAATTATCTAAACCCCACTTAGCAGGGACTAATGAGAGCAAAAGTCGCTACAGTAGTTCAAGAGTTAATTATATTTTTTCATAATGAAAGAGAGCGTAGTTTTGGCTCAGTTCATGAGTTATCAATTTTACATTCATTGGTCCATATGGAATAAATGTCTTTTTTTTCTTGCAGGTGAAATAGCTCTACTAATGAATCGTCCTCGTGCTGCCACTGTTGTTGCTCGTGGCCCCTTAAAATGTGTAAAGCTTGATCGGCCCAGATTTGAGCGTGTCTTGGGTCCGTGCTCCGATATCCTGAAACGGAACATCCAGCAGTACAACAGCTTTGTCTCTCTCTCTGTCTGAAGTCTCCCTCCTTCTCAAAATACATGCTTCACAAATGCAGACTGTTTTCATTACTCTTGTGCAGAGCCACACGGCTACTGGCTATTGCAGCTTCCTGTCTGTCTGAGAGTGGGGGTGGGTGGGGGTGGGGACGGGAAGAAAGCAGTTGCTTTTCACAGCATTTTAAATTTTAAGAGCATTATTTTGGTGCTCCCAGCCCCATTGAAAATAGGGAATTGTATGGAAACTTTTACTGTTACTGCTTCTCTCTGTGCAATGTACACTGTCCGGTATGGCCAGTGACTGCCATTCCTTTTGCTGGGAACAATTCCTGAGCACCGCGGTTATTGCAGTAGAGTTAAGGATGTAACGGTGGGAAATTCTAAACGTGCGTTCTCCGCAGAGAGTCCCGTGTTCCTTTTAGGTTGTGATCACTTTCTACTGTCCTTTTCTCAGACAGAGAAACTTACCTTCTCAGCTCAACCTCTTGGCAAAATGTTCTGGATATGGGTGATGTTTGGTAAAGTTTACTGAGATCAGCTTCTAGTAAAACCAGAGTTAGAAGTTTGATAGTTTTGTGCATCTGTATCCATTTCAAGATGGCTTGGTTATTGTTTGTCAGGTTTTTGTATACAAGCTTTTGTTTTGGCAACTATTGCCAAGTGTTGCTATCTTTGGCACAGCAAAAAGTTTTGCCTGTTCTCAGATGTGAATATTTATAATATATGCCTCTCCTAATTTTTCTCAAAGGGCAACCAATGTGCTAAACCCCCGAATATAGGTGTAGGTGTTTACACTAGTATACTGCTCCTCAGCTAGTGTGAGTTGTAACACCCCATCCACACTATCTAGAACAGGAAGCTGAAGGGTGCATTCTTATGTATGCAGTCTTATGCCTGCCCTTTCCAAGCTTTGCCTTCCCTGTTAACTTTGGAACCAGATAGTTCAGTGATGCTATTTATGTAACTGGTGGTCAATGCAGGATGGAATATACAGTCTAATTTAGGAAGATGATAGGACTCTGGCTAAAATGAAATACAGGAAGCAGAAGAATCAATGCCTATTTCCTGTCAAACTCCTAAAATATTTAGCTGGAAGGAGACACATGCTCTAATTTGTTTGGCCTCACGTTCTCGTTGATCTAGTGGAATAACTAGTTTTGGAAAGTTAATCCTGTTGTCAAGTCGAAAATGTGTTTCAGTATTTACCAGGTTTGTGTTAACAATATTCCGTGTGGCACTCGGTGCTACCCACTAGCTTTATTGAATTTCAGAGTTGGAGAATGTAAGCAAGTCAGTTTATTTGTAACATAAATAATCTAAAACTACTGTAGAGCTTTATATGGGAGTGGCAGCAAGTGTTTTGCATTGTTTATGCAACTATTTCTTACAGATCTTACTTGCCCGGTTAGCAGCCCTTCCCCTCGGACAATTGGACCCTGGTATACACCTTTCTGACTTGCTGTCTGTTGGAAGAACATTTGCTAATCATTCTTTGTAGTTGGAGGAATAGGAACCTTAGCATATTTTTTGAAAAAAATCTGTGGGCAGTCGTTGATATGTCCGCGTATCTGAATTTGGATTAAATGTAAAATATACATTGTTAATTCCTTCTACTTATCCTAACCACTTTGGTAAGGTAAGGATATCCACCTGCAATCTTCAGAGATCCATGTTACTTTTTTCTCTAAATTCTATTCAGTTTAAACCTACAGGGATTATTTTTCCTTATACCTTTGTTATTTTTGAAGCTTGATTTGATCCTTGTTGAAGCACCAAAAAGATTTTAAATGTTATGTAAGCGCTAAAAAAAAATGCACATTTTTTTATATAAGGCTTTCTAATCAAGTTTCACTACTGCGTCTTTTTAGCTTGCTGTTTACTCCCTTTTGTAGTTTTACCAACAGGATTTTAAGATGAACCAGCTACGTCTGAGTTAAATATTAATCACAGTTAAAGCTTTACCTTTGTGTGCAATTTAAATATGTTTGAATCCACAGTTGGTATAGTTTGCCTTAGCTAACATTCAGGGCTTTAGAAGATACTCTGTTTTGCTAGGTCACCTTAGCAAATTAAAAAAATCTACTGCCCTAGAGTGCTATAGTAAACCAGAGGACCATTTTTGTATTGTTACCTGACTATAAGTCTGACTTACTGTATGTGCTAATATATTCCTTTTGTTATAGATTGTCCTAATGGCAGGTAAAGCAATAAAATGATTTAAATTCTTAAATGTAATCAGTGTTTCATTTTACTGGGGCCTTCCCCTGCTAATTCTTGGGTTGGAACAAGCTAGCTGGGGATGGTCTTACTTTTTTTCTGATACCAGCTCACTTTTTACCTTAGTTAATGTAGCATAGTTTCTTATATATTGTTAAACATGAACTCGTCAGCTCTTCATAGTAGATCAGGCTTCTCCTGATTGACCATTGACTTGATAGTAGCTCTTCTCCTGTCTCTCTCAGCCATTCCCTCTGCGCTCTATTTTACTAGGGTCGCTGTAAAGGAGCTTCACCTTGGAAAATAGTTACTTGGGTTAAATTATGGTTAGGGCTAGTTTTCTTTGATTACAGAATAGAAATTCGGTGGGATTCATAAAAAAAAATCTTGAATGGAAAATGGAGCCATGGTTACACCAGTGTTTCTCAACCTTGACAATTTTAAGGCATGTGGACTTCAACTCCCAGAATTCCACAGCCAGCATTGCTGGCTGTGGAATTCTGGGAGTTGAAGTCCACATGCCTTAAAATTGTCAAGGTTGAGAAACACTGGTTTACACAGTGCACTAAAACATAAAATTACATGTTTTAGGCTTAATGTGGATGTACCTTTTATGGCTTAGTGTGTAATGTGCAAACTGATCCATTGCATTGTAGTCAACAAAACATAGATCAAAAAAATCCAGCAAATGTTTGAATAGTATGTTTTATGGATTAATTAATGAGAAATTAATAAATATGGGCTCTGCTTTAAAATTTAAAGTTGAACTGGGGGCTGACTGTCCAATAAATGAATCTTCTGATGCTTTGGCATCAAACAGCGCAAGAAAACATGACTTTTGTAAATGTAAATAGTTTGTAAGATTACTTGATAAGAAACACTGTATTTGGGGGTGTTCAGTATTATAGGGGATTATTATTCCTTTTGATAATCAAGTAGATAGACTTCAAGTGCTTGATTATGGCCAATAAATTCATCTTGGGCTTTTCCTTTTATATACTCATGAGTGATGAAGTACACCAAGTTAGTATTTAAACCCACTCTTTAAATTCATATTGATGTTAGCATTAAAAACATGGAAAAATGCCAAAAAATAGACCACTGGAGATATTGACTGTACTGTATGGAAACCGATCAGTTTTTACTGCCTCAGATCCAAAGTGACAATGCTGATGCTTTCCTTTAATTCCATGGGCCTTGGAACCGGACAATTTCTTTAAAGAATGTTTTAAATCTTCATATACCGAAACTATCAGTAGAGGGAGCTGAAATACTGTTCATTGATAAAAATAATATAACCAATTTAATACTCTTTGATGAACCATTGTTCAAAGATGGTAATCGAGCTGAAGTGAAAATAAAAATTTGTAAACTTTGGTTATCAATGTACACGATACTCAAATACTGAGTATTTTTCTCCAGGAAAGTTTATGGAGTGTCTCCATGTAATTTGCCCAAAGTTGTTGACATAATGATTGAGTATCCTTTCAAAGAGCAATTGGAGGTTTGCAGGGGTTGCTATGCTACACATGGACTTGTACAATAAAGTATAAACATGTTTTTTTATGTCTATAGACAGCAATTGGAAAGTGAATTTCCACATTTCCTATTTGTAGATCTAACTTTTGATATATAAATATATATATAAATATATATATATATATAAATAGGTCTTTGGATAGGGATCATAAAGAATATGGTGCTTTCATTGTTAAAACTGGAATACACCAGTTTTATACCTCAGATTGAAGTTTTTTTCCTAGCTTATATTCTCCAAATACCTAGACCAGAATTCTCAGCCTCCATGGGTAATAGTAATAGTGAAGCTGTTGGAATTTCAGAAAGTTGCTTGATCAGGTTTGGAAGATCATGTGGAACTCCAGTATTGGGTAGGAATTGATACTAGATTTTCAACTTTTGTTGCTCTTTGTAGTCCCATCTTCATACCTCCTATGCTGAATGACTTTGCCAAAAGCTTAATAGTAATCCTGGTGGGTGGGTGGGTGGGGGGCAGGCTACACACACAGACAAACACACACATACAAACAAAGATTGGAGACAATGTGTATAGGCTGTATGTGTCCTGTTAATGTCCATGATCAAATGCAAGAAATCCTCAAGAGATAATTTTCAAATATGAAACCAACAAATGTTTGGAATTACTGAAGGGACTAGGAGCGACTCGTGGAATTGTCAACATTCCTTGGTGTATTAAAGAAATCTACTTGTTTTGAAGGACCACTGGGTAAACTCAAGTTTACTTCAAAGGATTGGGGTGGGGCGGATGGTTCTAACGACCAGACTTTAAAAAAAAATCTATATTTTAATGATTTTGCATAAATTTACCAGGGAAAGAAATAGTTAATATCTCATTTCCTCAAACACCTTGGGTTCACCAGCATCATAGACAACTTTGATGACGATGTAGACTAGAAGACCTGCCATAGACCTACTAGCCTTAATATTTCCCTTGCCGGTGCCAGATAGTTAAAGAACTAGGGAATAAAAAAAAATCGGTACCCATAGTCAGTTGACACCCTGCTTATAGAGTGTTGAAGGGTAATTATTGGCAAAAAGGGGGGAGGGTCAGAAAGTGAATGGGAGATTCCTAGAAGTGTGTGCAATTGGCTAGCACCCTGAAAAGGAGCACGGTGGTGCAAAATCTGTTTTCAACTTCCATATGTGTTTCCTAATGCTTTTAGAGTTGGTGTAGATTACCTTGGTATATTTCCTTCTTCTACTCATAGTGCTGCAGCCCACATTCTGTTTGCTACTCTTTACATCAGACTGCAGTGAAGGCTCCCACATGTGTGTGTGTGTGCATGCGTGTGTGTGTTAGTTCTGCTTCCACTATGATGCTGCTGCATGAAAAAGAAGCACTACTACAGTGGCTAGCTGGTGATGAGACTTCAATCAAGATTCTTCATTATTCCAAAGCAAATGACTGGAAAGAATTCAGTGCCAATTGCAATAATGTGAAATTGCAGCTTATATGCATTGCCTTGCTATCTAGGACATTTGGCACCATATGAAGGCACGCACAACACAATCCCAAATTGATGGATCCTTACACAAAGGAAAGAGCCATTTTCCCTTCCTTGGCAACCTTGACACATGTGGAATTTTATGCCTTAAAGTAGCATTTCTATGCCTGCTTTTTTCTTTCTTTCTGGGGTTGTCTAAACTAGATTAGAGCCAGAATGTCTGCCACATCAGCACATTTTCATGGCTTGCTTTTGCCAAGGGCTGCTAGACTTTCTACTACAGATCTCCATAAACTAAACATCCCTGAGGAGGTACATGCCCACCTTATTAATATTAGCCTAAATCTCAATGTGGATGCATTCCAGAAATGTTTTTTAGTGTCTTTCCCCTTTATTCAATCCACCAATCAAATCCAGCCACGATGAGCCCAGCCAAATCCTGAGAAGGACATAGTTTGTAGTTACAGAAGACTGTATCTTCAATCTCTTGGAGAAGAGGCAGGAAGATTGTAGGTGATGTGTATGTGATTCCCATCTATAAATCTGAGGCCAAAGCTGCAGGTTTCAACCACCCAGTGGTTTCCTGATACTGCTGAGACTGCCTTCCTCCCAAGTCTTAAATGTCCAGATTAAGGAAGCACAATCGATCATTTCAAGTTCAGGTTCTAGTTTTTTTCCCCTTGATTCTACTAGCTTGGCTGTGTCATTCTGTCAAAAGCCATGGGTTCCAAAGGCTTTGTATCAGTTACAACAATGTCTTCTCCAAAGGCCTCTATGCATTTCTCCACAGTTTTCAGGATAATCTGTAACCTCCTGTCCAATGCCAAAAGGTGGTCTTCGGTCAACACGGGGGCAAGACGGTCTTGAAGGAGGGACTCCCTCATGATATCACTGAGTTTATAGTCTGACTTGGCTAAAAGCTGCAGCCGTAACAAGGTGGTCTTCTTTATTCTAAAGGAAAGGAAAGATAGATTTGAGTAAATCTGTTTATGAAAAAAAAAGACCCTCAAGATCTAAGCATTCTTATACATATTTGAAACCTCGGTGTGTCCAGTTTATAGCTGAACAGAGCACTTGACATACAATGAAAAACTATTGCAAGCTCCTAATCTGCTACTTACAGAAAAAGCAGAGGCTTTTTTCGGGAAAGGCCAAATCTAAAGAAGCTCAGTCCTCTGTCTAGATCAGGGGTCTCAAACTTGCAGCCTGTGGGCCGGAATGCGTCACGTGCAGGCCACACCCACCCTGGCTCCACAAAGGTAAAAAAGTCACGATAGGTCATATGACGTGATCGAGTTTGACACCCGTGGTCTAGATTATGGGTGTAAGGAGTTATTGGTTACTTTTCTTGGTTTTTATTCTGGTATAATAAAAGGTTTGTTCTCTGTCTGATGCTGCTCAGCCCATTCCCTATCAGCCTTTTTCATATTTTCCCATTTTAACATATTTGAAAAATAAAACAAATGACACAATGGGAAAAAGAAAATGAGAAAGGACACAGTGGACGAAAGGAAAAATATTAGTAAGTAAACAGCATTAACAATTTTAAAATCACTACAAAACTCTAAACATCCATTGATTTATGTTATTTATATTATATTAGTATCACCATTTGTCATTATCTGAAATAATTGCACATGACCTTCTAAAAAAGTAAAAGAATCATAAAAGATAAGTATAAATACTAAAAAATAATTAGTAAAAATCAGTGTATTTCCTCCCATTGCATGTGACCAATCCATAATTGCAAGAAGAGATGAATAATAAATGTTGGAAATGTGGCACAGAATGAATACCTTATCATATCTGGTGGTCATGTTAAAAAATTAAAAGCATTGGAAGGAAATACACATAATTATTTACAAAATTCTTTAAAAGAAAGCTTGATCTGAATCCTCAGGGTTAAAACACACACACACACACCAAAAGAACCCCTACTCTAGAAGTCTTTCAAGAGCAAATAAGCAAACAAACAAATAAAAGAATCTACTGAGATATATGCTGTTAGATTTAAGGACAACAATATCATTTTGGGAGCTCAAACTTGAGGAATATGTAGCCGTAGTAAAATTAACACAATATATCCAGAATAGATATTTGAGTAAATTGAAGCAAAATGAGAAGGACGAGGGGGGACATGATAGCAGTGTTCCAATGTCTCAGGGGCTGCCACAAAGAAGAGGAAGTCAAGCTATTCTCCAAAATGCCTGAAGGCAAGACAAAAAGCAATGGATGGAAACTAATCAAGGAAAGAAGCAACCTAGAACTAAGGAGAAACTTCCTGACAGTTAGAACAATTAACCAGTGGAACAACCTGCCTCCAGAAGCGCTGAATGCTCCAACATTGGAAGTTTTTAAGAAGAGACTGGACAGCCATTTGTCCGAAATGGTATAGGGTTACCTGCCTGAGCAGGGGGTTGGACTTGATGACCTTCAAGGTCCCTTCCAACTTTATTATTATTATTAATTATTATTATTATTATTATTATTATTATTATTATTATTATTATTATTATTATTATTATTATTATTATTATTATTATTGATACTGGCTATGCAAGAAAGGGATTCTCCTACCTATTACCTGTCACACAGCAAGGGAATCCCACAATACTTCCATCACAGTTTTTACGGGGAAAATATTGGCTATAATGACAATAACCATTAGCAGTTTTAATGTTTTTGAATGATTTAATGTAATCACCCTATCATCCTTTTAGGAAAAGTTAGGAAAAGTTTTTGGCAAAAAAAGGTGATCATTTCAGGGTGGGGGGGAAAAGCCCATTTAGAGCGTACAGACTTGAAGGGCATTTAAAAGATTTAGTGGCAGCCCTATAATTATAAACCAGATGGATTTGCAAGGTGTGAGTAATGAACCACTCTTGAAACCAGACCTGGAGGCTCTATATATCTCTATGGCTTCGGATGATGCTTTTGGCATTGGCTTCTATAGAAATTTAGAGGGGACATAGTGGAAATTGGTTAGTTATGCTGGAGGAAGAAACCCAGAGGATGAATAACTCTTTGTCCAACTTCTTGAAGGACTAGCTGTTGATTTATATGAATTAATAAAAGAATAACCTGGAGAGGAAACAGGCACTACAATTTATGAGTAAATCCTACACCCCAAAATGACTGCAGGGGGACACAAAAGAAATGGATGAAGTTTTGGTTCCTTTTAGAAGCCGATAAAGTCTTAATGTTCTTGACAGGGATCAAAATGAATGCCTCAATTTCCTTGTGCTTTGATGAATAGCAGGTTTGAAAAGGAAGGGGTGTATATCCAGTAAGGCAATGAAATCTTGGTGATTGCATGCAGCTTGGAATTCATTGTAGTCTGAGTTTAAAAAATTTAAAAATAAATTTTAAAAAATATTTATTTATTTATTTATTTAATTTGCCACCCATCTCATAGCAAATGACTCTGGGCAGCTAAAACAACTGCAAAATAATTTCGTTAAAGATGCTAGATGTTTAGAAATCAACCCAAAACACGCACAAACACACACAGAGAGACAGTTGAACAAATGTAGCATTGCCCAAGGTGTGAGACCTTTTTTTCCTGGTTCTTCAGGACTCTTCACTTTCCAGATTGTGAATCTGGGAGATAAAGAGGAGTTGGGAAAATCTTTTGGTGATTGGTTCATGTACTAACAATTTGGACTTCTTGAACTTGGCCTGCTTTATTTAGCATCGTTAGGCAAAACATGCGACTACTTGCTTGCTTGCTCCCCAGGCCACAACATGTAGCCTTTCTATTTAACTACTAGACTGATGTGGAAAGGCAAGTACTTACATGCAACACTGTTTAAGTGGAGCCAAGATGGAGATCTCATCGTGGGAATGTTTCCCAAATCTGCAAGAACAAAGAAGTAAATGCCAGTGTTAAGGGCACAGCAAACAATCCAGAATGCTGGAAAAGAATGTCTCTCAGAGTGTATCCAAAATCCAGGCCTAGGGAGTTGAAAGAAGCTTGACAGAATCAACAGATGGCAGCATCTAGCCAACGTTGGCTGAGCTTGGAAGCTAAGCAGAGACAGTCTGATTCATAGTTTGGTCTGGGACCATTTAGGAATTGCAGGGTTGTTGGCCCAAGTTGGAACGAAAGAAAATATTCTGGAAAAGGATGTGAGAAACCACTTCTTTAACACTGCCAAGAAAACAGTATGAAGCATAACCGAAGGGTGTGTTTACTGTAGGAAGCAAGCCTTATCTCTTGCCTCTTGACTTCCCAGTCAGCCTCTACTATAATTCTGGCCTTATTGTACCCGAGGCCAAGGATAGATGTGCCACATTTTTGAAATCATAGCTCCAGCGAGCTCCAGTATTGCTAACCTTGTCTGAAGTCACTTGACAATCTATCCTGGGGAGGGGGGGATTGGGTTTGCTGCACAGCCTCATGCCGCTAGTCATGCGGCCTCTAGTTTCATAAGCCCAAATGTCCTACAACAAGAGAGGTGACTTGCTGGTGAACCCAGACTTCCATCAATCCCAACCCCAGGGACTGCGGATGTTGAGAGTGGCAATCTTGCAACAACTACAGAACCAGCCATTGCCTGTCCTGCTCTAAGAGAGAGAATTTCCTACGCTGCACTGATATTCATATGTGATATTTCTGCTCTGAAATCCTGCAACTAAGAAATTACATAACTGATTGGAAATACGCGACTGTATCCGTATGAACTGGTTTAAAATCAGTTGCAAACTACATCCTTTGAATTGGATCAAGTCCCTATTTCAGCACTGATTGACTACCATTCCTGAATTTTATTCTTCTGATAAAGTGTTCTTGTTCTCTCTCTCTCTCTCTCTCTCTCTCTCTCTCTCTCTCTCTCTCTCTCTCTCACACACACACACACACACACACACACACACACCAGAGCTTCCTTGGCTTCTTTCCAAGATCTTGTGAACAGTACTTCACTATATATGCTCAGAATTTCTTAATAAATATCTTTAGTGCTCTGGGTTACAATTAATAGTTTCTCAGGTTCCCCAGAAAGACCTAAGCAGCTTAAAACCAATACAGATTGCAGATTATTGGAATGCTCGTGTCAGGTGCATTGATTTCCATTAATAGCTGAAAAGCTCAGGTAATATCAAGTCAGCATGTGTCTCATTTAGTCCTATCCTGCTTAGAAAGACTAGGGCACATGTATGAGATCCATGAAAAGATGGAATATAATTTGCCTTATCTCATATTTGGCACACTAGCTAGGGCTGTTAGTAATTGTGATTCAGCAATATCTAAAGTCCACAGGTCCCCCAGCAGGAGCCATAATTCAGCATTGTTCAGCATCCACACTGTTCAGCATCTACATGACACTGTTGGGAGGGGCCATCTGTTTGCATAGGTTCAGGTATCATTAATACTGAAATGATAGTTGTACATCCCAAACCCAGGATGAACAGGAGATATAGTCTAGGTACTTTGCATCTTGGTATCAGGAGGTTTCTATACCCACAAAGTCTCTGAATGGATGGAGCCTGAGGCTTCCCATTCAGACTCTAATAGTCATCAGGCAATGAGATATGATCTTGACAGCATCACATGGTGAGTATCTACTAAATATCACCAAACTGATGATATCTGCCTCTGTGTCAATGAGTGACTTCATCCTGTGGCGTCATGTAGACATTAAACATGAGAGTCAACAACTTTGAGCCCTACAGTTCAGGAAATTTAAGCTTGGCCTCTTCCCCCATCAAAGCTGACTGAAACTGGCCATGGAGAAAAAAGAACTAACACAATACTGAACCTTTCACTCTTAGCCCTGTTGTCAGTTCAGAAGGATACTTCATGATATTGAAAGTCATTGAGAGATTGCGGAAAACAAGGACCAGCAGCACCACTATCCTGGTTCTGCCAGAGATCATCATCAAAGACAATTAATGCAATGTCTGTAGTGCGTCCTGTCCTGAAATTCAGTTGAAGAAGTCCAGATAATTCATTTCCTCCTTCAACCCTCTAAAGGTACAACCTGACCATCTTCTCAACAATATCCTCTAAATCAGGGAGCTTGGGAGACTATGAAAATTGTCCACGTCAGCAATGCCTTCTTGAAGAACAGGGACACCAGGACCTCCTTCAAGGCAAGCAGAACCACCCTCCCCCTCAAGGATTAATTTACTGATCATACAGACCCAACCATATTTTTGTCAGATTCAGAGTTGTAAATTCACCCTTCCAAACCCAATAACTGAAGTAAATACTAGCCAGTAAACAAGTTCGATGGAGTTGCCCTTCCACACATGTAGAAGGTATCAATTTCAGGAAGGCCAAAAGGCAACCTACAGGTTTGATATGCAGCTGGCTACAAATCAATTCCTGGCCTCTTCAGGGACATCCGGAGAAGCTTCTGCCAAATTCCCTGGAGATGCAAGACTGGTCGTTATCAACATTCCAGGACAAGAGGATCAAACATTCTGGCATAGTGCAAAGGAACATCAATTGCGCTATAAGCAGCCTGAATGTAGCTAATTTATTTCTGCTGCAGATGAACCTGGCCAATTACCGCTTGTCATGAAGTAGGTCAGTTTAAGGCAGTTTCTTGGTCTCCTCCCTTCAAAGAAAGTGTGGAGGAAAAAAGTGGGAAGGAAACAGGGCTATCAACTCCTAAGCAGATAGGAGCCCTGTTTTAGTTTAACTTGGGATTTTATCATGCAGTATTGCTCTAAACCAGGGGTAGTCAACCTTGGCTCTTTTATGATTTGTGGACTTCAATTCCCAGAATTCCTGAGCCAGCTTAGCTGGCTCAGGAATTCTGGGAGTTGAAGTCCACGAGTCATAAAAGAGCCAAGGTTGCCTACCCCTGCTCTAAACCAATAAGTTATGTCTGATTATATTTTTGCAATCTGTGTAACTGAAGTCCAGTTCTATCTGGAAATTGTCAAGGCCAGTGCTTAGGTGGGGAGAATGCTGATAATGGGTAGTAGTTGCCTTACCCTCTGGCGTTATCCAAATGAAGCAAAAAACCCTCATCTCCAAACTTTGTAAACATCTCGTAATGATGGCGGTCCATGTTACCTTTCAGAAGACAAAAAGGAAGAGCATGGAAAACAAACGCATGCAGACCCACTTCCAATATTTAAATACAGAAATCAGCCTGGATCCATAGATTAAGAACTGCTGATGAGAGATATCAAACCCTTTTAATGTGAGAGGACCAGCAACTTAAAAGAGCTTACAGAGAGCTTTGGGGTCATGTAGGCTGACAATTCAGGATGCAGATGCAGAACTGGTTTCCTTAACATGGATTGGTTTACTTTATTATGCTTTCCTTATGGCCTGTGGGGCCTTCTTAGCTCAGCTTGCAGCTGTGCTCAAGTGAACATCTGGAATTCTTTGGATGGGGTTTAAAAACTGGACTCAATTTGAGTTCCTGGTTATACACACGTATTAATGCATGAAATGTCACTATTTTCTCCCAGAAACTAGCATGACTGTCAGTATAATTTCATGATTGCCTGTTCAGAGGAAACCCTCTTGAGTTACTTTAGATTTACAGCCAGGTCAGTGTGTACACACAAAATTGCAGCCTCATTTGTTCTGTAGTTCTGTTAATGTTGCATGTTGTGGTCAATTAGGCTTTACTGCTATGCTGCAACCCAGCTAGAAACCACCATTAACAGGAAAGGTTATTAATCTTCAAGGCATGTACACTCCGGATTCTATATTAGGACTCCAGGCTTTTCAACTATTTAATTATTCCTTCCTCTGGCTGAAGCTCAGCGGAGGTAAGATATGTGGTTTCCCAAAGAGGCCAAGACTTTGACATTTGAAAGTCTGGTAAAAGTGTGCAATATCCTTTTGCCCAGTAGAGGGGAGCACAGCTGGACTGCTTTTCCTAAGTAGTGCAAATTTGAGATATATAGCATGGGTCTTCCCACACTCCCCTGGTCATTGCTTTTACATTCTTTTGATTTAAAAATTAAGGTATTTCCTGAGACATACACTAAGTCCTGCATCAATGCAAAAAAGTCCTATTATATTCAATAATTCAATGCTTTGTTAGTATATGTGTATCCAATTGTCTAGGGAGAAAAAGGTACCCCCCAAAAAAAATTTGGGGGCTAGAAGGCATCTTGGGAGGTAAAAGCAGTGATGAGAAGCAACGTTACCCATTTGCCTTCTGAAGGAATGGCAACCATTTTCCAAGGGAGTTCACAGTAATGTCTCAAAATTCCAAACAATTGGCTGGAGACATTGCTACACATTATAAAACATGTTTGCTGCCTGCTGCCAAATTCTGGAAGAATACACGATGGGAAGCAAAACATTTAGAAGGCTTGTTCTGGCATGTGCCTATGTGTGTGAGTTGTTAACATGGAGACAAAGCGAGCGTAAACAATTCAGCACATCAACATCACTGTGAAGTTAATCCATTGGAATGGACTAGGAGTAGACAAAATCTCATGCCACAATGCATCTGGCATTTTTTAAACTGCCATTGTCATTTTTTAAACTGGCAGTATCTAAACTGGAATGGATGAATGAATGAATGGGTAGCTTTTTTCCTTTTGTATGACTATATAATATTCAAAGCACAGAAAAAGCATAAGAATCAGTACATCTGGGCTGGGATCTGAGGAGAGAGAGACTACAGTTTTAATATTTGCTTTTGCTATGTTTCTATCTGATGTAATTTGGCCATTGCAGATGAAAAATAAAAACAAAAAGCCAAGCACAAATGGAGAGTTTGAATGCTAAAATGATGGACTAAGCCAAGAAGCTCCTGGATGATCTGGGGCAGTCATTGTTTTTCAATGAGAATGTTGTGAGGATAAAATAGAACTAATTGTGCAATGAACCAACTTTTGCTCTTGGAGAAAACATTAAAAAAACCCCCAAAGTATTGCTTTCCTCTGGATTGTTGATATATTGTTGTTGTTGTTCAGTCACTAAGTCATGTCCGACTCTTTGTGACCCCATGGACCACAGCACATCAGGCTTCTCTGTCCTCCACTGTCTCCTGGAGTTTGTCCAAATTCATGTTCATTGCATCATCCAACCATCTCATCCTCTGCCATCCCCTTCTCCTTTTGCCTTCAATCTTTCCCAACATCAGGACCTTTTCCAATAAATCCTCGCTTCTTGTTAGGTGGCCAAAGTATTTGAGCTTCAGCATCTGTCCTTCCAAAGAACAACTAGGGTTGATTTTCTTTAGGATTGACTGACTGGATCTCCTTGCGGTCCAAGGGACTCTCAAGAGCCTTCTCCAACACTACAATTTGAAAGCATCAATTTTTCAGTGCTCAGCCTTCCTTATGGTCCAACTCTCACAGCCATATATATTACTACTGGGAAAACTATGGCTTTGACTATATGGAACTTTGTTGGCAAGGTGATGTCTCTGCTTTTTGATGTGCTTGCCATAGTCATAGTTTGCCAAGGAGCAAGCATCTTTTGATTTCATGACTGCAGTCACAGTGGCAGTGATCTTGGATATATAGGATAAGGATTTTAGCTAACCCCCTCCGCTCTCCATATTGAAATCAGAGAATTCAGCTCAGAAAACCTGGAAAGTTTTGAATTTATCAGCATGTTCTAAGCCAGCTGTATTTCATGCCCCGTGGAAAAGTTTCCACTCTTGGACAGAACACATCAGATCCATGAGGATCACAATCCCTCCCTCTTCTTACTTACCTATTAAGAAGTCAAATATGGCCATGTCAATGATATTGAGTAGCCGGCTGCCACTGCTGTAAGGATAAATCTCCTTCATGGTATTGCAGTAGAGAGGATTTACTTCCCACCTGGGTGAAAAATCAAACAGAAGAGAGTTGCTGCTGGCATCAGCACTCTCTCCATCTGCTGTCTTTCTTGAAAACAGAGGGAAAAGGCGGTGGTGCAACACTGGACTGTAAAATAAAATTAAAGGTTTGGGGTCTAGCCTGCCATGTGAACCCCTGAGTCCAGGGCAAAAAGTGAATGCAGGTAATAGGCAAGGATCTTCAAAACTGTCAAGGTTTCTAAAACATCTAAAGAAACTTCTGTAGAGAAACTTGAGCACTCTCAACACTGTTGGGAAAAGAAGTTTCATTCATTTTCCCTCTCCTTAACACAATCATGGTAATAATGGGCCCTCCACAGTTGTATTTATATTTCAAGGTAAGCCTACGTTTAATGTTTTTGATTTTTCATATTTATATCTTAATTTTCCTCAATGAACTTAAGATAATGCACATGAGAGGTGGTTTTTTTTTTTTCTTTCTTATTCCACTGCAGCAACTCAAAGGCCTCAAACCACCCAAAGAGCTTCTGTTGGCTAGGTATGGAAATAATAGCTTCAGAAGCAATATTTATCCAGACTGGGTTAGTTAAGAGAATTTTTTTTTTTTAAATTTTTCACTCTTCCCACAGGTATGCCCACACACCTCTTCGTATATAAGCTCTTGTTGGACTTCCTGGAAGTTGTTATTTTACAATAGAAAATAGAAACAGCATTTATTACTAGCTTGGCTATGGTGGTTAGGACTTTTGGTCCAAATGCATTTGGTTGCTTCTGGATGGGCCAGGATTAGGAATGCAAAATCGAGGTGCGAGCTAAGCCCAGGGAATTAAATGAGACTTACCCTCCAGTAACTGTGTCTAGGATTACATCCTTGTTTCTCTTCTGCACAAACAGAAGGACCAAGGGCCTTTCTGAAGCTGTCCTGCTCAATAAACGTAGCATAGCATGTTTTTGAAAGCATAGCCTTTGTCTGAGCAGTAAGCAAAAAGAGAGGTCCATTTACCCACTTACTCCTCTTTTCCTGCAAAGCTATAAGATCGGATCCACGGATTAGGGATGGAGATTCGTGGTGCCAAGTTGAGAGAAGGCAGGAAAACCGAGAGGGAACCTTCCAACAGGTGAGGGTTCCCACAGACGGCGTATTCTGTTTTGCACATGTAAGGGCACTTCGCAAAGAAGCAGACATTGCTGGCTATAAAGAGAGAAAGCTGTATGAGACTCAAGACTGACACAGGGACAGAGGTTGTCCATAACAAGCCATAAGAACATTAGAATGAAGACATGCTCATCATGAAGTCATTACACAAATGGTGTGATTGCATAATGACACCTGATGCCCATAAGTTTATTTATTTATTAAGAAAATTTATATGGCTGCCTAATTTATGGTGACCCCAGGCAGATTACAAAACACCAGTACAAAAACCAGTAAGCCTCCACTCATCTGGTAACAACAATCAAACCAGTGACTTGATGGATTCTGTATCACTCTGTTGGCAGGTCTGTTGGCAGTACCATGTCTTCAGGACTTTTTGACCATTGTCAAAGTGAGGGCCCATCTTATCTCTGCAGGGATAATGTTCCACAGAGAGGGAGCCACCACAGAGAAGGCCCTTCCAGTAGTAGACTGACCTCCTTAGGAGAGTAGAATCATAGCAGTCCCTGCCTCTCTGTCATGGTGGGTTGAGTAGATATGATTGGGAAAAGATGGTCCTTCAATGTTGCATAATGTAGTAATAAAACTTGGTTTTGTCATAGGGCTGTAATGTCTGTGAAATAGTTGCATTGTGTTTAAGGTTTATAGGTATTTTTATTTCAGTTTTTAACTATTTTAATTGCATGTTTAATGCTTTTGTTTTTAATTATTTTGAATATTTGTTTTTTGTTAGTCACCTTGTGTGATGAGAGGGCTATATATTACTGTTTAGTACAATTATGATGTCTAAACAGTGTTCAGAGATTTAGCTGGGAAGTATGATATGACTAACATTTGATCTCCCTGATAGCTAAATACGAGAGTCTTTCCAATGTGACAGATTTTCTGGGCACACAGGTTGTATATAAACATGCAGGGTATCTGTGGATACTTACACCTGGAGAAGAATATCTCAATTTTATTGCATTTGCTCATTTGGTTAGTTAGTTCAGGTTTCCCAACTAAATTTAAGCTGGTCAGGTTTATTCTAGTAAAGCGGGAATACTGACAAAGTTGCTCCCATTTTGCCTGGTTAAACCTAGAGCAATCTTGGTCATACAAAGTGGAAAACAAAGCCTGGAGCAAATTTTGCAAGAATCTTATGGATATAGCCATCTGTCAAAACACCTCACAATCATAACAGCTGGTGACCTCTGGCTTGGCCTGTACTAGCTTGTCAACAACTTTTAGAATGACTGTCAAAATATGCATGCTGCTACAGCGAAGTTAAGTATTTGTATCTATTATTTTAAATTCTTAGATTGTTGTGTGGCAAGAGGACCAATTCACCAGTAGTGCTGGAAAAAAGTAGTTCTCAGTCATGAGAGTGTTGAAAATGATACCTCTTTAGCAGTTGAAACATTTATTCTTGTCCATCTCCAATAGAATAATTGGTTTTATTCATGCGAGGTGGGGTACAGAAATGTGTTTCTTATTTGAGGAGGTGGAAAGGTGATCTAATTTGAACATCTCAATTTAAGATGCTGCCATTGTGCTTTCAAGTCATAAATAGCTTATGGCATGACTATTTAAGGAAACTTTGAAAGATACCCCCACTGCCCCAGATTCATCCTCCTAGAATATTGGAGCAGGTCTTCTTCTGTACAATTTCCAGAATATGAAATGTATCTTAGAATCATAGAGTTGGAAGGGACTGTGGAGGTCTTCTAGTCCAACCCTTTACTCAAACAGGAGACCTTATAACACTCCAGACAAATGGTTGTCCAGTCTCTTCTTGAAAACCTCTATTTATGGAGCACCCACAATTTCAGGAGCCAAGTCATTCCATTGATTAATTGTTCTTACTGTCAGGAAATTTATCCTTATTTCTAGGTTGGAACTCTCTTTAATGAGCTTCCACCCATTGCTTCTTGTTCTACCTTCAGGTGTTTTTGGAGAATAAGTCAATCCCTTTTTTGTGACAATACCTCATGTACTGGAAGACAGATATCATGTCAGCCCTAATCCTTCTCTTCTTTAGGCTAGATATACCTAGTTTCCTTTAACAGTTCACGAGTTTAGCTTCCAGAGTCCTCATCAACTTTGTTGTTCTTCTCTGCACTCTTTCTAGGGTCCCACCATCTTTTTTATATTGTGGTAACCAGAACTGGACACAGTATTCCAAGTATGGCTTCATTAGTGCAGTATAAAGTGGTACTATCACTTCTTGTGATCTTGATCAGTTCTCTCTTTTGATGCAGCCTAGGACTACATTGGCTTTTTTGGCTGCTACAGCACGCTGGTGGCTCATAGTTAAGTAGGACACCTAGGTACCGCTCATACTTACTACTATACCATATGGCCCCATGTATATCTTTATACTTCAGAAAACCTGTGAAGATGCTACAGCATCATAGTCTGGTTTGGAAGCATCACTGCTTCAGACAGGAAGGTGCTGCAGAGAGTGGTGAGGATGGCTGAAAAGATCATTGGCAGTTCCCTCCCTTCCATCCAGGACATAGCATATAAGCGTTGCTTGAGCAGGGTCCGTAAGATTGTCTGGGACACTACACATCCTCTTCACGACCTGTTTTTCTTGTTACCTTCTGGGAGGAGGCTCCGTGGTTTCCGAAACAGAACATCCAGATTCAGTCACAGTTTTGTTCCATACAGTATTACCTTGTGAACTGTAAAGCTTCCTCCTTCTGTTATGTGTTCAAGATGGACAGTGATTAATATTTATATGGTACTTATATGTAAGGGTGTAGGTCTATACATCTGTTGTATTTAGTATGTTTAAATGTGTGTTATGTATGTGTACACTTTGAGAGCAAGCAACTAAATTTCATTTTTAATGTGTGCCATTGTGCCCACAGTAAAAAAAAATGACAATAAAGGCTATCTATCTATCTATCTATCTATCTATCTATCTATCTATCTATCTATCTATCTATCTATCTATCTTATCTCTTTCACCAGGAATTTTAATGCAAACTGATTATAGTTCTTAATTTAATTTATTTCATGTTTTCAACTGTTTATAATGGTCTTATTTTTTAAAAAATGTTGCTAGCCATCTTGAGTACTCCTTGAAGTAGAAAGACTGAATATAAATCTATGAAAAAAACTTACCTGGGGAAATAAAAAAGACACTTTGTAAGATTTCATTCTTTGTCATTTCTAAAATTTCTTTTGTGACGTTAATCATTCTCCCAGCTGCTGGAGGGACACGACGGAAATCCAGAATTCTGCAAAGGGCAAAATGTATTGCTCACACCAATGCAAATCTCCTTTTTGTTAAACTGAATCTGGTCTATCTGTTAGATTTTGTAAACTTTAGCATAATATTTTTGTTAATCTGCCATTGTGATGGTATAAATCATAGCAACTTCCTATATGGAGAAAGTTTACTTTCCATGTTCTCACAACATCCTTTGAAGGTTGACTGTCTCCACAGAAAAAATCTATAGAATTATTCAGAATATTGACTGCCAGCTGAGAATAAAGAATAGGATGGCCAGGGCTGTTAGCTTACAGTTAAGTTTGGGCTGGATTAAATTTTCTGCAAGTATTCAAAGAAAGAACTTGCAAATTGGACAGGAAAGTTCTCTAACAGGATGGAGATGACTGTGCCCATTTAATTTCCTCGATCGGGCTTCTGTCAGATTCCTAGCAAACTAGAAAACGGCAATTATTTTCTCTTGATACATATGTAAGTAATTTTTAGTTTCAGGAAAATTCAGAGCAAATAAGTAGTCCTAACGAAAACAAAAAGAGGGTAGGGTGAAGTCAAATGCATAACTATACAGAAGGCTGAAAATATAGTATCTTTTGTATCTTGATCAGAATGTAGGACTTGTGGGTTCAATGTGGGCCCTTCATTTTCTAATGTTGGATGTTGACACATTTCTGCAAGCAAGGATGGGGTGTTGCAGTAGTAACTTAGTTACATGTTTCCCAATATGAGGTTTCCATGGTAGGTCAGTGAAGAAACTCATGTACTATAGGCAAATGAGCCATGTTTTAATCCCAGGGAAGGGGGAAATCTTAGAGTTGTTCTCATCACAAGAATGGTGAGCACTGAAGTACCAGGCTGGAGAAGGCCAATGAGCCAAATTGAACTTAACTTTCTCCCCGTTTGATACCCTGCTGCAGTGTTTCTTAACCCTGGCCATTTTAAGGTGTCTGAACTTCAACTCCCAGAATTCCTCAGCCAGCACTACTTGATAAACACCATTTTATTGGTATAATACTCTAAGAATGCAACTCAGAAATTTCAGACATTCTGAATATTCTAAGAATTATAGTTCCCATACATTTGCAGAATACACTGGGAAAAGCTAAGCTGGATACACCACTGCTCTGATTCATCATAAGACAATTTCTTCTGTCACAAGGATTTCCAGGAATGTATCTTGACTGGACTGAGAATTAAAACATTTTGATCTTTAATAATAGCCCAGATGGAGACATTTCACCAAGAGCAGCTATTCTAACCTATTATAGTCACCATATGGGAAGGGGGGGGGGGATAGGCAGCATAAAAATGTAATAAATAAATAGAATAAATAAAATTATATCCTCTGAAACGTAATACTTCTCTTCATGCTGGACCATTTTGTCCTCCTTTGCATTAGAATCACAAATTAAGTAAGTTATCTAAAAGGTCTGGATTTATACAAATTACCCAAAGAAAAAAATAGTATGATACAATATTCATAGCTCAAACAAAGAGGGTTTTATGTCGTATGCCATAAGAGTGTTAACACTGGTAGCTACTACTAATGAGAGGACCTTGATGCTCTCTGAGCTTGTTTTCTTGCAGACTTTTCATTACCCAAACTAGGTAACCCCATTAATGCTAGCACTGGGTGATGAAATATCTGCAAGAAAACAACGGAGCTCAGAGAGCACCAAGCTCCCCTCATTTCAACCCTGAGCCACAAATATTCTCCTTTATCAGTAGCTGCTACTAATATTTAACAACAGTTACCTGGATCTAAGCAAGCCCTCACTTCCTTATCCTGTAATAGCTTTAATTACACAGGGAGAGTTTATTACGATCCTCCACAACCCTTGCATTCGGCGGTGGCGGCTTTGTTTTTCCCAGCACTTAAACAATTCATTAAGACATTTGATGGATGGCTCAAGTGAAACGTTAGATGCCAGCAAGAATACTGCCCCAACTTGTAAATGCTGAAATGTGGGAGATATTTCTACTGTCTGTGCTGATTAATGCCATACAGCTTGCAAAGGATGCTATGGGGTCTAGTGTTTTGGGGTTTTTTTGTCAGCAATTTGGTTAGTGAGTCAGTAACTGCCAAGCAGATGACTAATAATGGCACAGAAGCTTCTTAAAATGCCCCCAAGAATTGGCTTTTTCAGCCTGCTGTTTGCAGAATAAAAACACAAATAAAGCATAGACTTGGAGCTTGATCAGGAGTCCTAATGCATCAATCCAAGCATGATCTACCGCTAGACCTGCCAGATCATCACAAGCAAAAAAAAAGGGAAGTTTAAGAGTGCTCCGAATGACAGGCTAATATAATACAAGCAGCTTGGTGGGAAACTGGTGGAAGAGTTATCAAGAATTGGATGGATAAACAAACAAACAAACAAACATCTCACTTTCCTGCCCTTTTGGAAATGTCTAAAGACCTGGTTTTGCCATCTTGCCTGGGCCTCACAGAAGAGCGTGCAGCCTTTCAGCACCCTGAAAGCTCTCTTCCCCACCTTTTAATTCTGAATTTTAACTTTCTTTGCCCTTTATATAATTTTATGTACAGTTTTTATGCTTTTATATTTTACTTGTACATTCCCCAGAGTCCCTCTGTGAAGGAGATGGGCAGTTTCTAAATTTGATAAATAGATGGATAGGTGGATGGATGAATGGATGGATGGATGGATGGACAGATTTCTAAATTTGATAAACAAATAAATAAGACTTAGGCAGCTTGAGAGAATATCAAATTTCTTCTCCCTCTTCTTCGTTACATTTCATTTGTAATATGTGAACTATGAACATGCAGTGGGTGCTGTCTGGTGACTGTTCATCCACTAGTGGAGTGGGAACTGTTAATGGAACAGGTTCCTTCTAAACTAGGGTAGATATGGAGGAGAAATAGCAGGAAAGCTGCTTGCAGAAAGTATGATATAGCCTATTATTCTAGAAAGTTAGAACGATCTGAAGCAAGAAATGACCTTTCAAATAACTAATAGTAATTTATTAAATAAATACCTAGTAAATTTGCATGCTGAATGACTATGGGCAGTTCACAACAATCAAAGAAGTTAGAATAAAATCAGTGAAAATAAAGATAAAACAAATGTCTATGGAAACTATCTAATGCACAATGCATTAGAAGAAAGAGATGTAGTCTAAAACTAACGGGAAATTGTATTTTCCTTTCTATCACAGCCCCATGCTTAGATCATAGGCCAGCACAATTTTCCTCATCCCACAGGTTCTTTTATGCACCTAAAGATGGCCAGAGAACACAAATCAATCATCAAATCATGCTGAGCACAAAATGATGAGGAAACTACTATATTCCCTGCTTATTTTTTCACTCCGCTGTCCAGGGAAGACATCATTATTTACTAGGAGAATGTAGTTATATCAGCAGCAGGAGTCAGCAGATCCCCAATATGGATGAACTACGACTTCCAGAGCCCCAGCTGCTTGGCTAAAGATGAGGAATGTTGGGAAGTATAACAACTTGGAGGGCCACAGATTTGTCACCAATGATCCCAGGGATAGGCAACCTTGGCTCTTTTATGACCCGTGGACTTCAACTCCCAGAATTCCTGAGCCAGCATGGCTCAGGCATTCTGGGAGTTGAAGTCCACGAGTCAGAAAAGAGCCAAGGTTGCCTACCCCTGATCTAGACTAATCAGCATTGGTTCTTGAAGGTTTTAGACAAATTCTATCTGGAACGAGAGGAAATTAAGCCTGGGAATCCTTTCCAGGTAGTTCTCAACTTATGACCGGCTGCTTAGCCACTATTTGACGTTATGGTGGACCTCCCCAAGGCTACTTATGACTCTTATTCAAAGTTCCAATGGCCCTGGCTGTTCCTCTCGTGGGGTCACATGATCACATTTTCAGCATTCAATAACCAGACTGCATTTATGGCTGTTTACAGCATCCTGCAGTCATGTGACCATAATGTACAACATTTTTTTTGTTGGAAACTGGTGTTCACTTCCAATTTCTGCAAAAACTGCCCATTGAGGACAATGGATTCGCTTAACAAATGTAAGTGTTTGCTTTATGGATGCTGTATTCATTTAACGACAGCAGCAAGAAGCTTGTAAAATCAGGCAGAGTCACATGGAGACCCACATAATAACCAGCATGAATTATGACAATAATTCCGGGCTCATCTATGGTTGTGGGTCAAGGACTGTATACAGAGTACAATTTCTGTCCCGAATGACAGTTCTTCCCAATAATGTGATTTCCCCCCCCCCCACCAGTACTTATGCTGATGAAGCTTAAAGTTTTTAATGGCCAAAAGGGAAGAGCAGAACATTCATTCCATGACGCAAATGGCTTTAAAATTTGTGGCCTATGAGTAAAGGCTGATACCTACCCTCATTGCTCACACAGTTTTGTCTCCTGTGCCTTTTGCCTCGCCCCTCTGAAGCTGCAGTAAAGCTCTTTTCTAGACAAATAACTCAGGAGGTAATTATCACTTGGGAATTACCTGTCTAAGTGGAAGGCAGCGATCTCTGCATTGTGTCTCTGAAAGTCAACAAAGTAAAAAAAATCTTCTGGAGTCTCTTCGTCTCGGTTCTGTCTGAAGAAAATGTCCAGGTAATTAACAGGAAGGAGATTGTGTATAAAACAAAATATCTTTCTGAGTCTAAGAAAAGTATTTGACAGTAGCTAGAAAGAAAGAAGGATTCCTTTCTTCTCTTTTTGCTTTTCAGCGGCTCAGATCTTTTTGGTTCTGGACCTGGTCTTATGCTCAAACTAACCAGCACCACCAATATGTTTAATAATAACTGAAAAGACTAAATAGCCATGGTATGAAATTGGGGTCCAACTATGACAGGGGCTGGGCAACTAGGCAACTTGACAACCTGTCAAATCTGGGAGTTGATGTCCACAGGTTGTAAAATTGCCATAGTTGCCCACCCTTATGCTATGTTTCTTCTGTTGCCTTCTCAGATTGGTCCATTTGTCTAGTTGAGGAGAAAAGTTGTTATTCAGGTCAAAAGGGATCAGCTCAGTGGTGGGATTCAGCCAGTTTGCACCACTTCGGCAAAACCGGTAGCTATTTTTTTTGTTGCCCAGGCCCAAAATGGACTTCTGGAAGCAGCATCCACACAGAGAAACGGTTGTTCACATATTTGAATCCCACCACTGGATCAGTTCCCAGCTAGAGTCAGGACAACAGAGCAAAGAGTCAGAATAACTCCCTCTTTTGCTACGTTGCACTGGTCTGAACTGCCTCATCCCTCATCTGCTCTTCATTCTTTCTTTCTATATTTTTTAAAGGATGTAAATGGTCACACCTAGTTGGCAGTTAGTCAGCCAGCAACTTCTATGTATCTTCTTACATACTCATTTTGAATTCTCTTCAAAATCTTTGCCCAACGTTAGCTTTTCCCTGAGGCTGGGAGGAACCAAGTGTGATTGTATAGGATGTAGTTTCCAATCCCTCTTTCTTTCCATAGAATTGCTGGAAATCAGCAGCACAATTTATGGACATGCAGAAAAGAACATAATTCGAATGCCTGCTCCTTCTCCTCCTTATCTGCACAACAACATTGATAGCTTTGCTAAAAACGCTTTAGTGAAAAGGATTCTGGACATTTTCAAGTGAAGCAAGCTTACCTCATTGGTTTGAACATGGCTTTCCCAAAGTCTTGGAACCGCAAAACAAGTTTCAGGTGCACCCCGCTGGGCTTTACAACTGAGAAACAAAGAGAGATTCAGCTCTTTGTTCAAATGTCAAAACCCAAAGCTTTTGCTTAGTAATTTGACAGAAAAACATAATATCTGTCTTAAGAAAGAATTGAAATGAGCTTCTAACACCTTAAAGGATGTGGTATATGAAGATCAGTATCTAGTTCGCTTCTATATGTTGGAAGCCATTTACTATGTTGAGTAATAAGCTACACTAACTTAAAATAGTGGTCTAACTCAGGGTTAGGCAACCTTGGCTTTTTTATGATACGTGGACTTCAACTCCCAGAATTCCTGAGCCAGCATGGCTCAGCATGGAAACCTCTCCATTTCCCCTCAGCATGGCTGGCTCAGGAATTCTGGGAGTTGAAGTCCACAAGTCATAAAAGAGCCAAGGTTGCCTACCCCTGGTCTAACTTATTAAGGAGCACCTGTCTCAAACCTACAACTCTGAGAATTCCCTGAAAATGTCCAATATAATATTTCTTCATTTTTATTTACTGATCTGTACTAAGTTATACTTTTTCTGCTTTGTTTACAGGTAGTCCTTGACCTATGGCCACTACTGAGTGCAAAATTTCTGTTACTAAGTGAGACAATTGCTAAGTTAGTTTTCCCCCCTTTTACAACTTTTCTTGCCACAGTTGTCAATGAATCACTGCAGTTGTTAAGTTAGTAACATGGTTGTTAAGTGAATCCGGCTTCCCCCTTGATTTTGCTTGTCAGAAGATTGCAAAAGGTGATCACATGACCCCGGGATACTGCAACCCTCATAAATACATGCCAGTTGATAAGCATCCAAATTTTGATCACGTGGCCATGGGGATGCTACAATGGTTGTAAGGGTGAAATACGGTCATAAGTCACTTTTTTTGAGTGCCATTGTAACTTTGAATGGTCACTAAATGAAATGTTGTAAGTTGAGGACTACCTGTATAGCTCTGGGAAATGAAGGGAAGGAGGTAAATAATTCTTCTTCCATTCTGTTTGATATCTAGAGTAAAACTGAGAGATTTGTGGAGATGTGAGAATTGGTAAGGGTAGAGCCCAAATCCATATTTACTAACTCTATGGATGACCTCGAAATATGGCGATTTGTAAATCTGCCTCACATGGTTATCCTCCTAGACCTCTTGGAGGAAGAACAAGATCACAATAACACTCCTTGGCCAGACCTCCAATTTTCCCATTTTAAATGGTGATCCTAATCCGGAGAGTCCATCTATTAAAGCTACCCCAAAGAAGAATGGGAAGAGAATGAAACTAGCAGAGCGGGTTGTGCCTGTGTGTGGTATATTTTATCTTGCAAATCCCTCTTTTTTAAAGCTGGCTGATCTTAAAAAAAAAAAAAAGAGCTAAGCAGAGTCAGACCTTGTCTGGAAATCAGTAGGAGACCTAAGGAAATCCCCAAGTTGCTGGCTAGTCAAAAACAATCTGGAAGGAGGCCCTGAGTATCACTTCCACACTATTGCCAAGGGGGATTCATGGGGATTCCCAGGATTTGACCTTGACCTGAGAGAGCTATTACTTTCGGGGTTTTGTGATCTAACTCCTTTTTTGAAGAGGTTTCTTGCCTGGATGTGCTTCTATTGATATAAAATCATGCATTTTAAACACCTAAAAGCTGTGGGGTGCTTTTAGTCCAATAGAAATGATTGATTTATACCCATGCACAGGTAGTCCTCGACATAGGACCACAACAGAGTCCAAAATGTAAGTTGCTAAGCAAGACATTTATTGACTTTTGCCCCATTTCTCGACCTTTCTTGCCACAGTTGTTAAATGAATCACTGCAGTTGTTAAGTTAGTAACATGGTTGTTAAATGAACCTGCCCTTCCCATCGACTTTGCTAGTCACAAGGTCGTGAAAAATGATCACATGACCCCGGGACACTGCAATTGTCATACACATGAGCCAGTTGTCCAAATTTTAATCATATGACCACAGGGACGCTGCAGTGATCATAAGTCACTTTTTTTCAGTGCCACTGTAATTTTTGAACGGTCACTAAATGGATGATTGTAAGGCGAGAACTACCTGTACAAGGTACAGGCAAAAGGAATCCAGGATTCACCTTCATCGATCCAGCTGGAAAATGCAGGGTTCAAAGTGAGCTGGGTCAATTTAGCAGGCTGTAACATTTCTGCCGGAGCACGGAAGAGACAAAGCCATTTTCTTAATCCCTCTTTCTGCCTGTCATCTTTCAACTTCTTGACAGACTGCTTCAGTGGGGAGGGAAGTCTGAGAGGAGGACGAGAAGGTTTGTATCTCCTCCAGGAGGAGATCAGGAATGTCCTTCCTTCCTCCCTTCCTCCCAGTAGATTTCTCTCAGATCCTGGTGCCCCTTTGGATCCAGTTCAAGGTCAGGAAGAGATACTGATACCGGTTCAACAAATGCATAGCAAGCCTTTTAATAGCCGAGCAACTCCAAAGGGAAATTACACCATGGCGCTAGAGTTGCCTTTAAACATTCAGGGCTGGGTGAAACAGAGCCCTAAATAAAGCCCAAGGGTAGCACTAAGGACTTGGCTCATACATCTCATTAACAGAACTCCATCGCCCCCCCACCACCACCGCCAAAAGGACTCCTGTGACACATTGGTCGAAAGCGGCAGCAGATAGAATAGCAGTTCACCTACTTTGGGAGCAGTCGCAGGCCCCGAGCAAGGCTTTCTCATCCTGGCTGTAATCTGGAATGAAAAAGAAAACCTTGGGAAGTTTTCTTACAAGGAAGGGAGACAGAAGACAGAAGGCAGGTGAATGTCCTGCTAACAGCAGGATTGCCAGCTTCTGTGCAAGTGGGAAGGGGGATCAGCAAGGCAAGGGGAACCAAAGGGGACCAACAGGACTAGCTAGCAAAATTAAATCATGGTATCACCAATATGAATTCAGGAGAACTAGTTTGATCTAGTGGTTAAGGTACCAGGTTAGAAAATGGGAGGCTGGGAGTTCTAGTTCCACTTTAGGCATGAAAGCTGGCTGGGTGACTTGGGGCCAGTCCTGCTTTTTCAGCCCAACTCACCTCACAGGATTGTTGTTGTGGGGAAAATAGGAGGGAACGTGTGCTGGATATATTTGCTGCCTTGAGTTATTTGTGAAAATAATAAAGGCAGAATAGATACTGTATGAATGAATGGATGGATGGATGGATGGATGAATGAATGAGTTTATGAATTACAAATTATTTGTATAATGATATCATCAGGACCACGACATCATTGTGCCTTTTCTCAAATTCCCCAAATACATTTCCTGTGGGATTCATTCAGGTTTCACTGCAAGTAAAAAAACAGCAGAGAGGGTTCTACTGTATCCAATAATTTCTACCACTGCCCCACACACATACAGGTAGTCCTCAACTTACGACTACAAGTGGGACCCGAATTCCTGTTGCTAAGCAAGACAGTTACCAAGTGAGTTGTGCCCAATTTTTACAACCTTTTTGCCATGGTTATTAAGGGAATCACTGCAGTTGTTAAGTATATCGTGTGGTTGTTAAAGAAATCTGGCTTCCCCCATTTTCTTTGCTTTGTTGGGAGTCGGCTGGGAAGGTCACACATGGCGATTACATAACCCTGGGACGCTGCAGCCATTGCAAATATGTGCCAGTTGCCAAGCACACGAATTTTGACCATGTGACTGTGGAGATTCTGCAGTGGTCGTAAGTGTGAGGACTGGTTGTAAGTCACTTTTTTTTGGCGCCATTGTAACTTTGAACCATTGCTGAATGAATAGCTCTAGGTCGTGGACATCCTGTACTACACTGGGAAAGAGTATGCAAAACAGTTGGGGTAGAAAGGTTTCCCAACCAGAATTTTCCCTTCCAGGAAATTTTCTTTCTTCCCACTTTTTCTGACTGCGCTCTCAATTTCCTTTCGAACAGATTCCCTTACACTGTTCCTCCTGATTATATGTTTCCTTTTGTGTTTCATGCTGCTTGATGCTTTTTGAAAAGAAATAAAAATCAGAGGAACCCCACTGCTGAAGTGTTTGCTCTTTTACAAGAACAGACACTGCCACTGTCCTAATTAAGCCAGCCTTCTTCAAATGGGTGGGTGGGGGGCACAGAAATCTGGGAGAAGCCACAAGGATTGCACGTACCCAATGACATCATCATACAAATAATTTTTAACTCATAAACTCATGTCAGTGATATCATGAAACCATCAGTGCACAGCACACGACTTGTGTGATTGTGTCACGACAGATGTGCCATCATTTGCCTCCCTTGCCCCGCCCTGTAAATGGGATCAGGACAATTAAGTTTATTTAACCACATTTACGTGTAATTAAAACACTCGAAATCTTCTGACCCTATGCAACACTGAGAGGCAAATTGGGACACCAAGCAATTAACCATTCTTAATTGGTTTGCAGCCCTACCTGTGATTTGGGCACGAAGTACAAGAACATGAACTGCATGTGGCTGATTCTACAGGTTCTAACTCTTCATGCATCCTAGTGGTCATCTGGATTAATTTTGCATCCCAGATCTAACATTTCCTAACAAATTTCCTAACAGTGAAATTTAGAAATTCCCTAGCAATGAAAACGATTAACCAGTGGAACAGCTTGCTTTCCGACATTGTGTGTGCTCCGTCACTGGAAGCTTTTAAGAAGAGACTGGACACCCATTTGTCTGGAATGGTATATAAGGCCTTCTGCTTGAGTAGGGGGTTGGACTAGAAGACCTCCAAAGTCCCTTCTAACTCGGTTATTCTGTTATTTCTGTTATTCCAGCCTTCCTTTAAGAAAGATTCACAGCATTACTTACCAGCACTGATAGTACTAAACTTCTGTGTGTCCCTAAGGAGTTGATCAACCATAGGGCTGGCCCGTGGATACAAGGCATGACGATTGATCCCCAGGTGGAACTGGAGCCAGCTTGCTTCGTGTCGGAGTTGAACCACTGAACCCATGGTTAGGTTGCGTTCTTCTCTATAAACCTGGTGTCTTCTGAAATACATGGAACAGAGAACCTGTGTTTATTCAAATGTTAAAAAAATGCCTTGAAGGAATTCTTGCTAATATAGGTAATCCTCAAATTATGATCTCAACTGAGCCCAAAATTTCCTTTACTAAGGGAGACTGTTGTTAAGTGAGTTTTGTCCCATTTTACGACCTTTCTTGCCACAGTTGTCAATGTGAAGTGTTAATGCCACTTTACAATGCCTTGGTAAGGCCACACTTGGAATACTGCATCCAGTTTTGGTCACCATGATGTAAAAAAGATGTTGAGACTCTAGAAAGAATACAGAGAAGAGCAACAAAGATGATCAGGGGACTGGAGGCTAAAACATATAAGGAACGGTTGCTGGAATTGGGTATGTCTAGTTTAATGAAGAGAAGGGCGAGGGCAGTGTTCCAATATCTCAGGGGCTGCCACAAAGAAGAGGGAGTCAAGTTATTCTCCAAAGCGCCTGAAGGCAGGACAAGAAGCAACAGATGGAAACTAATGAAGGAGAGAAGCAACCTAGAACTAAGGAGAAAGTTCCTGACAGCTAGAACAATTAACCAGTGGAACAACCTGCCTCCAGAAGCGGTGAATGCTCCAACACTGGAAGTTTTTAAGAAGAGACTGGGCAGCCATTTGTCTGAAATGGTATAGGGTTTCCTGCCTGAGCAGGGGGTTGGACTAGATGACCTCCAAGGTCCCTTCCAACTTTATTATTATTATTATTATTATTATTATTATTATTATTATTATTATTATTATTATTGTTGTTGTTGTTGTTGTTGTTGTTGTTATTATTATTATTATTATTATTATTATTAATCACTGCAGTTGTTAAGTTAGTAACATGGTTGCTAAGTGAATCTGGCCTCCCCATTGACTTTGCTTGTCAGAAGGTCACAAAAGGTGATCACATGACCCCAGGACACTGCAACTGTTATAAATACATGCCAATTGACAGGTGTCCAAATTTTGATCATGTGTCCATGGGCAATCTGCAATGGTTATAAGTGTGAAAAATGGTCATAAGTCATTTTTTTCAGCATCGGCGTAACTTTGAATAGTCACGAAATGAATGGTTGTAAATCAAGCACTACCTGTAGATAATTTGTCCAAAGAGATCCAAGCTTCAGCCTAGAGAATTAATAGGCTGGACATTCCTATCCTTGCCACAAACCATGCTGGCCCAAGTGGACAATTGGTCTAGCTACTATCTCTCTTCCTCATTTCCTTCTCCCAGTTGCTGGCAGCACATCTGTTCCTGTTAGCAACAGCAGACAATGCCGGTTAGATTTCCTAAAACTCAGTTTACAGACACCATTGCTGTTTCTGCTTTCCACCATGCTCGCAATTCTACTTACCACCATTTATTTAGCGACTGCTCAAAGTTACAATGGCACTGAAAAAGTGACATATGACCTGTTTTCTCACTTACGATCATTGCAGGATCACTGTGATCACATGATCAAAATTCGGATGCTTGGCAACTGGCATGTATTTATGATGGTTGCACTGTCCCAGGGTCATTTGTAACCTTCCCAGAAAGCTTCCAACACGCAAAGTCAATGGGGGACGTCAGGTTCCTCTAATGACCTCAAGATTCATTTACCAATTGCAGTGATTCACTTAACAACTGTGGCAAAAAGGTCATAAATGGGGCAAAAAATCACTTAACAACTGCCTTGCTTAGCAATGGAAATTTTGTGTTCAATTGTGGCCGACAGTCGAGAGCTACCAGCACCCATGTGGTTTTGTGAATGTGTGAGCTTAGGGCCACCAAGAGTATTATTATTTTAGTTTAAAAGGTTATTGTTTAAAATGCTTTCCAAATGGATGGAACCTGGTTGCCTCAAAAACCACCTGGCACAATTACAGTCGATAACCCTGCAGTAACATCACTGCTACATCCCCAGTAGCAGTGTATATACCCTCATGCAGCTCGTGGTCCTAATTTAAAAAAAAAACTGATGGAGAGGAAAAACGACAGAGAAAAAGGAGGTATCAGAAAGAAAAAGGCAATTACGGGTATAGAAACATGGACGTCTACAAGACAGAGAATTGGAGCCTCTACTCATATTTCATTTTGGCTTCACTCCTGGCTACTGATTGCATCGAACCTCCAACAAATTACAGTCATTCATTCATTCATTCATTCATTCATTCATTCATTCATTCATTCATTCATTCATTCATTTGATTTAGATGGCTGCCCATCTCACCAAGTGAACTGAGAGATTAACATGGGGTTAAAAACTTGCCAAGCAAGCTAAACAATGACATAATATACGGTCTTGCATCTTGCACCTTGACTAGGGCTCCTTTAAATCGGAATCCTCCTGCATTAGACTGGAGTCGATTAACACAAGATCTCTCTGCCTTTTTCTTTTTTCTTTCAGTTTGCTGGACATTTTAGAAATGGATGCTAAGAGTTGGCAGCCCAGGCTCTTCCCAGAAGCTGGGAATCTGCAGTGCAAATCTGCTTTATGATTCAGGTAAGCAAGTTCAAGAGAAATAGCCCCCTCTGGATAGTTACCCATCCCTTAGTGCAGTTCTGATTCTTGTAAGCAGATTTGCATTCTGTATCTTTACCTGAATCCCTGTCTAGGTCATAAAATGAATACAGGCTAAAGGGAGCCAGCAGGTACTAGACAAACAAATGCTGGGTACAATTACATTTGAAAAAAAATCTGAAATTGTTTCCTACACTAAGTACTCCAAGAACAAAGGTGGAGAATGGCCTACAGCTCAGGACATTCATGGTTTCAAAAACGTCTAAAAAATAGACGTTTTTGAAACCATGAATCCACCAACCTCTCAGAGAAATATAAATCCAGTACAGTAACTGCATGTGTCAACAGTGACATTTATGAAGGCCATATTTGCATGAAATAGCTTAGTAGATCCACAGTAGAAAACTCTAACTCTGTGGTGCCATCTAGTGGTTACCCAGAATTCTTGCAGCCTAGATACAGCAGCCCAGCCCTTGTGCTTGGGTTAGAGTGGAGTAATTTTAGCTCCCAACAGCTTTGGGTGTAACCTTCCCTGGTGAACTCTGTCATGCAAACACATAAAGGAAATTAACAGAGGGCTCCTGGAAGAGCAACAAGTACTTAGGGTAGTCCACATAACCGGACCTTCTCCCAAAACTCCCTTTTTCTGATTTTTTTCTATTTTTTTCTATTTTTTTCTGTCCCTGAGCATAGAATTTGCTGTTGTGTTATCCAAACTCTCCTACTTAGATCCACTGTGGTGTTATAGTTTTAATCTGGGACAAATAAAGGAAAGTTGATGGATTCTTCTGACTTCGTTTGTCTTCCCACCAACCATTACCTGCCAATCATTCTCTTGAATGAGCAGTGAGACGAGGATGGGGATGGAGAAGTGTAGACAGATGCTTGCAAGCATCTGCAAGCAACTCACAAGTTCCCTGACACCCCTCTTCCCCCCAAAAGGCTGCAGGTACAGAATTCTCATGGGTGTCATCCTGCTCCCTTCCCATCCATGGTTGTCATCAGGGCAATTCTTGGACACCCATTTAGTGCTCTTTTCAAAGGAGAGAAAGGGCATGGAGTAGAGAATCCATTCTGATCCACTACTATGAAGAACGGCCGTTTGGGCAGGGGTATTCATGGCGGGCAGTTCTCAAAAGAAGGGTGTGAACTATGCAAATTGTATGAAGTAAGCAAAACACCACACTTTCCCCCCAAAGTAATAAAAACAGGGGGAAACATGACCCCTCAGGCCCTTATCAGCAGAAATGTCTGTAAGGGTAGTCCTTGACTTAGGATCACAATTGGGCTCAAAATTTTCATTGCTAAGCAAGATAGTTGTTGAGTGAGTTTTGTCATTTTTATGCCCTTTCTTGCGACAGCTGTTAAGTAAGTCATCGCAATTGTTATTAGTAACATGGTTGCAAAGTGAATCAAAGGGGATCACATGGCCCTGGGACACAGCAACCATCATAAATACTTGCCCATTGCCAAATGTCCGAATCTTGACCACATGACTGTGGGGATGCTGCAATGGTCTTAAGTGTGAAAAATGATCATATTTTGCAGCGTCATAACTTTGAACGGTCCCTTAATGAGTGGTTGTCAGTCGAGAATGATCTGCAGTGCATTCGTTGATGGCAGAACCAGACACATGGGGTGGAAGAATGTGGCTCTTTTTTCTTGGTTTAAATTGACCCTCCATATAGCAGAAAAGCACTCAAAAGCGAGTTTGTTGACAAACTAGCCTTGAAAAAAACCCAGGTATTATCAGGAACATAAGATCTAACAAGAGCTATGGAAAACACCACCCGGGCATTCTTGGATGGATGCTTCTGCCAAACCATAGTGGCCCAGCAAAGGTGTGGCCAGCTTATGGTGGCCAATAGGAGCGAGGCAAAACCCAGGCCGACTGCATCATCATCCACCACAATGTCAGTGAAGCATACTAGATCATGTCCACGTTTGGGAGAAGAGGAAGTTTTGGAACAACATGAAAACTGGAATAGCTGAAGCCAACTTGAAGCAGCCTCCAATGTGGGTTGGAGCTGAGACAATGGTAGTGGTCTGAAGACACGGCATATAAATCTCTCTCCCCAATGAGGCAGGGGCCACATCCAAAAGGGGAAAATCAAGGATTAATGTCTCCTGATGTGGGCTTTCAACTCTTTTGTGGCTACAGCACTCAGGAGGCTGACTCTGCCTTTCCACGGAAGAGTGATCAGGTAGAACTGGGGAAGGATTGAGCATTACATGCATTTGTAACTCAGGTGTATCCTGCCTACGTTGCTCTCAAACCTGATCTTCTCTGTTCTGCCAAAGTATCTATTCTACTGGATTGACTGAACCCATTTCACTTCTGAACCAAGTAAAGCGTGTCCAATTTTCAATGGATTTGTCTTAATGCGCTCAGAAACGTTCCGCTAATGGCAATAAAATGATCGAGAGAGAAGCTGCAGTTATAAGATATTGTATACCTGTGTTTGTCCCCTTTGGCTTTACCTGCTTCCCCATTGACTTTGCTTGTGGGGACCGTGTGGGATTCACATAACAACAGCAATCAGAAGTGCCAGAATTGCTGTAACTAAGTGATGTGGAGATGTGACCTCATGCTTTCCAACCATGTTGCTCAGCAATGGCAATGCCAGTCCCTGCTGCTGCTGCCATGAATTGAAGGGTACCTGCAATTTTTTTTAATGCCAACCTCATTTGCTGTCTTCTGAATCTAGCAAGCCAAGTAGGTAGGGACTAATCTCCCAAACTAGAAAGAAAGCTAAGTCTAGTTCTTCAGAAATACCACCATAGGCTGTCTCTATATGTTTGTATTTTTGGGTAAATGAGTACTCTGATTAAGCACAAGATTCTCAGGAGTGGAAAACTAGGAAGCATAAATGATTGAGTTTAAGCAATTGAGCAATAGCTTACTGTATCATTTTCCTGCCACTTTAATAGTACAATTAAATTTGAAAACATTTATTTTCTCCTTTTCCTCTTGCTGTTAACCATCTTGTAACAACCCACCTGTTCCCTGAATCTTATGATAAAGTTATAATTTATAAACTCTGCCCCATACCTGGGTCTGATCAAACTGACTGATCAGAATCCAGGTAATTTGCTTATTCCAGGGCACTTACAAACTGTACAATTCACTTAACAACGGCTGCAAAAAGGTCATAAAATCTCATAACTCACTTAACAACTGCCTTGCTTAGCAACAGAAATTCTGGTCCCCGGTGTGGTTGTAAGTTGAGGATTATCTATAAATGTTTTGTTCCTGCAAATGGCAACAAATCTATCAGCAGTCTTGCAGCGGTCATTTTTATCCCTTGTAATATGATCCTTACAATGATCCTAAATAATACGACTAAATGATTGGGTGTTATCGCAATAGAAGGATCTTTAGTGAATTTGCTTTCCTAGGGCAGAGGTCCCCAACCTTTTGGGTACCAGGGACCGGTTACATGGAGAGAGGTTTTTCTGTGGACCGGAGGGGGTGTGGTTTTGTGTGCTGCCTGCATCCCGTGGATGGGGCTTTGCTTGTTTGTGTGGACCGGTTGCTGGCATGCCGCGGCCCGGTACCGGTCCACGGACCGGGGGGTTGGGGACCCCTGTCCTAGGGGATCTAGAGAAATCAGTGAGACTTAACTTTGTCATAACTAAATTAAGTCCAATTTCTTTGATTGAATCTAAGGATGATCAACGAAGGCTCTTGTGGCTCTTGCAGCTACAACACAATCATTGTAGTACAAACTTTTGTAGGCAACAATTATTTTCAGAGGCATAAAGTGGAGTGAAGATGGCAGTGTGCTTGGACATAGGAGGGAAGCTGTTTTGCAAGATAAAGGTAGAAGAATAGCAAATGTGTACTGACAGCAGAAATGCCACCTATGAGTCATCCAATTTAATCTAATGCAACTTGATTTTTATGAATTGGCCCAGGAATTAAATTCTCCTCCTAAAACTATGCTCCATTTGCATGTGAAATAATTCTTGTTCCTAGAATTATCAGACCTGATTCACCCTCTAAGTGTATAGAGGAACATTACATAAGACAATGTATAATTCTGCAAAAACAATTTGTGGAAAATTTGGCAGAAGACCCTGACCTTTGAATGCCTACTGTACCACACCAACACTGATGGATTTAGCCCTGTTTGCCCATTTCACCAACTAACGCAGGGGGTGGGTGGGTGGGTGGGGGGTGGAATCAGAAGGCATCATTTCCATTTTGTATTATTCACAAAACTGATAATATCTTTGTATAGGAAAGTGATGCCCCACCACATCTAAACTTGGTTTGCTTCTGGTAGGCTCAGGTAAATTGTGCTGAGCAAGGGTGTCCAACCATCGCAATTTTAAGACTTGAGGACTTCAACTCCCAGAATTCCCATGCTGGCTGGGGAATTCTGGGAATGGAAGTTCATAAGTCTTAAAGTTGTCAAAGTCGGACACCCTGGTGCTGAGGAAGCCATAGTACTTACAAATGGAAAAATATAGTATTGGAGTTGCTACATGAAGCCAATGCTCAAATAATCAGATATCACTCAGGCCAATTCAATTAATTTGAATGCTGTTAATTGATGCAGGTTACAAAGCTATGCTTATTTTCCTAGATGTAGCCTCTATGGAAGACAACGGAAGACTCACTTCTTCGTAAACATGCACCAAGATTTTCATCGTAAGCAAGCCTTACTTCAAAATAATTTCTAGATGTTTGTATGGAAATAAATATGCATCAATCACAACAGCAGCTGTACTTATAAACAGTGCTTTTTTTATAAAAAAAAAAAAAAAAGGTGCCGGAATTCACACATATCATACAACTTGCCTTGCCTACCCTACAAGGTTCCATCCAAAAAAGGTACTGGAACTCCGTTCTGGGCGTTCTGTGACAAAAAAAGCCCTGCTTATAAATCACATTAGAAACAAGATGGGGCTTTGTTTGTTTGCGTGGATTGGTTGTTGGCATGCCTCCTCAACCTCTGATCTGGCAGCTGAGTTCATACATTATGCTAAATTGCAAATGTAATTAGCTGGGTTTTAGCATAGCATGTTGACTAAATCCAGCCACTTCGGGTTGTGAATGCTCATTTTAGGCGGGGCCCTGTGAATGAAATAGGCCACGATGGCTTCCTCAACAAATCATAGTTAAAATAGACCAAAAAGTGTAACTCCAGTAATTGTTGGGAGTTGGGAATCAGGACCCCAACCAAATGTGGGTGCAGCAATTCCTTGCTTTTTCCGAGATATGTGCAGTTTCTGGTTCTTTCCCTTAAAGACTTCTAGTGCTATTATGATTGAACTCTGCCCATTTTACTTCTGCTATCAAAATTTACAAAACCTGCCACGGCCTAAAATAAAAATGCTGAGCTCCTTCTAGGCCAACTGCAGAAATGATCTTCAGCTGTTTTCAGATGCTTGCCACAGCTCTTGACATGAATATAAAATGGGCTAGAGGATTTGATTGCTTTATTTTTCTTTTCAGGTTTCTGATCGGCCTTTCTCTTTGCGCTTTTCATTTTCGCCTGCTACTTGGGTTACGCAGGTGAGAAGATTCTCATGTAAGTGCAGCCTGAATTAAGTTGTGTGTCCCTGATTTACATTATTAGTCCCTCTAGATTCAAGACCGTTTGTCTGCCTTTTGCTTCCAGTTTATGAGATCGTAAAGTGTCGGCAACACAATTTATGAATCGGTATGCATCTTGGCTTTAGTGTATAAGAATTCAGTCTTCCAAAACATGTTCTTGCTTTATTTGCAGCTAGGCATTAAAACCCAGACAAGTCTAATGTTAACACAGATTGTTAAACTTCTCTGAATGGCACCCCAGTTTATGGAGGCCATATCTTGCATTACAAAGCAGCTGCACAATAATCAATACTGTCTCACACCCAAAGAATACGATGCAATGCTAAGTCACACCAGGCAAATGGCTTGCCCAGACTGCACAGAAATAATCTTGGCAGATTATTTATTTGGCAGCAAATAAAAAAGCTTCCAAAAAAGAAAATTGCAAAGGATAAATCAACTGCAATGGGTAAGAGAAAGAAAGGGAGAAAAGAGGAGAAACGCAAAGAAAAAGCTTTTTTTCTCCAGGAAGGATGGAATGAGTATATATAATCTTTGATTTATAACCATTCGTTTAGTGGCTGTTGAAAGTTACAATGAAAAAAGGGACTTATGACCATTTTTCACACTTTGAATTGTTGCAGCAAAACCATGGTCAATCAATCAGAATAGAGCTGGAAGAGACATTGGAGGTCTTCTAATCCAATCTTCTTCTAAAGCAGGAGACCCTATACCATTTCAGACAAGTGGCTGTAGAGTCTCTTCTTAAAAGCCTCCAGTGATGAACCACCCACAACTTCTGAAGGCAAGTTGTTCCACTGATTAATTGTTCTAACTGTCAGGAAGTTTCTCCTTCGTTCTAGGTTGCTTCTCTCTTTGATTAGTTTCCATCCATTGTTTCTTGTCCTGCCTTCAGGTCCTTTGGAAAAGAAATTGACCCATTCCTCATTATGGCAGCCTCTCAAATACTGGAATACTGCTATCATGTCACCACTAGTCCTGGCCATACCCAATTCCTGCAATCGTTCTTCATATGTTTTTGTCTCCAGGCCTTTAATCATCTTAGTTGCTCTTCTTTGCACTTTTTCCAAAGTCTCAACATCTATTTTCTAATGTGGTGACCAAAACTGGATGCAGTATTCCAGATGCGGTCTTACTAAGGATTTATAAATACTCCATGTTATGTTGATTCTATGCCTCTGTTTATACAACCAAGGATTGTATTAGCTTTTTTGGCTGTTGCTGCACACTGCTGGCTCATGTTTAAGTGATCGTCCATTAGGACTCCAAGGTCCCTCTCACAGTTACTGTTTTTGAGCCAGGTTTCACCTAATCTATACTTGTACCTTTGGTTTTTCCTGCCTTGATATAAAACCTTGCTTTTCTCCACATTAAATTTCATGTTGTTGATAGGGTCCATTGTTCTAGTCTGTCAAGTTCTTTTGGGATTCTGAGCTTGTCTTCTGGGGTGTTGGCTACTCCTGCCAGCTTAGTGTCATCTGCAAATTTGATGAGTCATGTGATTAAAATTCGACTGCTTGGCAACTGGTTCCTATTTATGATGGTTGGGATCATGTTATCACCTTTTGCGACCTTCCAACAAGCAAACTTAATGAGGAAGGCAGATTCACTTAACAACTGTGTTACTAACTTAACAACTGCAGTGATTCACTTAACAAGAAAGGTTGTTAATTGGGATAAAACACACTTAATAAGTGTCTTGTTTAGTAACAGAAATTTTGGTTTCAATTGTGATTGTAAATTGAGGACTACTTATACCACAGTGGATGGGACACAATTAACATTTTCTTTTAGACTTTAGTCTGATTCACACAATATGCAGAGCCATAATGTGATTAGATTTGATTTTGGCTTAGCATGCTGTGGTGGTTCACGACTATAAATTCACTTCGGCTGAGACTGAAGTTAAGCACAAATGGTCTTTCAAAATTTTCCACTGAACTTGCATGGAGAGAAATTAAGTCATGGAGTCTCTATGTTTCTCCGGGGAAGGAGAATTTCTCCCCTACTTTCTCCACGATAAGGTTCCTCCTTAACCATGATGGTAGTACTATTACTGAAAAATCCCAACGGGAGAAAGAATTCCCTTATGAGATTTTTCTTTTGGGATTTAATGGAAGTACGAGAAGCTGCAGGAGAAATGATAGTACAGAGAAAGTGCAAGAACGTCACCTGCACTTTGATCATAACTAAACAAAAGGCAGAAACATCACCCTCCATCCTTCAGTCTTTCCGCAAACACTCTTCTCTCCCCTTGAAAGAATTTCTAAAGCAAATTCATCTGATGATCCAAAGCAGAACATCCAGATTCAGTCACAGTTTTGTTCCATATAGCATTAACCTTGTGAACTCTAAAGCTTCCTCTTTCTGTTATCTATTCAAGATGGACAGTGATTAATATTTATATTATTGATATGTAAGGGCGTAGATTTATGACAATAAAGGTTATCTTATCTTAACGTCTTGTCTTACCTTATCTTTTCTTACCTTACCTTTTCTTATCTCACCTTATCTTATCTTGCCTAACCTTACCTTGCCTTACCTTACCTTACCTTACCCTATCCTATCCTATCCTATCCTATCCTATCCTATCCTATCCTATCCTATCCTATCCTATCCTGCCTTGCCTTGCCTTGCCTTGCCTTGCCAAATTGAATGCAATTTGGTAGGGGAAAAAATGCAGGAGAATTTCTGGGCTTAGCAGTTTGGTGAAAGCTCAAAGGACTTCAGCATCACCTGGGATGACTTCCAAGTCTTACAACCCAAACATTAGGACAAACAGCAAAGAAAGCATTTCCATTTCAGATCTGAGGTTGATTTATTTTCCACATTCTTTGGATTCTGACATATTTTTCTAAGTGAGAGAGGAGAACATTTGTAGCTTAGACTTAAAATGAGGGGTCCGTGATGCCCTCTGAGATTGTTTTCTTGCAGATGTTTCATTACCCAAACTAGGTAACCTCATCAGGATCATGTGATCACCTTTTGCTAGAAAGGAATGTGGTTTGCTCTCACTTTATATTCTAGTGCAGGGGTGTCAAACTCGTTGCGTCATGTGACGTGTCACAACGTATCGTGACTTTTTCCCCCTTGCCGGAGCTGGGGTGGTGCAGCTTCAATGTGACGCCTCCAGCCTGTGGGCCAGCAGTTTGACACCCCTGTTCTAGTGGTTTATATTCCACTAATGATGTTATCTGGTTTGGATAATGAAATGTCTGTAAGAAAACAACCACGCTCAGAGAGCACCAAGGACCCCTCATCTTTTTCTAAAGTTGGCTTGTTTTCTTATTTTTTTATCTATGCTGTTGCCAAGAAAGCTTGCACAGAAATGTCCATTTGGACATCAGAAAGATGAGCTCACCTGACAGAATATTTATTTTCTCTCTCTCTCTTTTGCCTCATTATTATTTCTTCAGATGTGCACACAGAATGATTGTCACCTTTTATTTTCTGGTGTAGCTCATTTATTCATTCATCCATCCATCTATCCCCTTTACATCCCTCTATGATTGTATGCAGTCTCTTGGCTCATCTAATTCAGACACCAGCCTTACCCAAACATACTCTACAAATAAAAGTCTACGTCACAACACTCAAAAGATCCACGTCAATGTCTTTTTCTTGGGAAACAGATTTATCTACAGAATTTCCATCTCATTTCTTGGGTCTTTAGGTATTTAATAAACCTGTGAGAGACACTGTTCAAAGACTCCCCAGCAGAGATTCAAGGACACAGCTGTTTGATAAGGTGATTTGTTATTAAGGATGATAGAAAAGTCATAATAAAGCAGAAAAAACACCAATAAAACAGCAATCCGGAAATCCAAACCTTCTGCTTCTTTTTTCCACTTGCATACATTCCAAGCAGCTCCTTTCTCAGAGGGAGGGATGGCTGACATCTGGACATTGTTATTATAACTGCCCTGCCTGGTCTCAAACATCTCGTTCCTGACCTTCTTCCTTAAAGCTTTCAAAGTTTTCAAATTTTCAACCCTTAGGTATCATTACTATTCATTAAAAAGAGCCTGTCAAGGTAGTTCTTGACTTAACAACCATATATTCAGTGACTCTTCAAAGTTACAAAGGCACTGAAAAAAGCCACTTATGACCGTTTTTCACACTTACATGATCACAGTTGTGTGATCAAAATTCAGATGCTGGCAACTGGTTCATATTTATGACAGTTGCCGTGTCCCAGGATCATGTGATCTCCTTTTGTGGCCGCTTGACCAGCAAAGTCAATGGGGAAGCCAGATTCACTTAACAACCATGTTCCTAATTTAACAACTGCAGTGATTCACTTAGCAAGTGTGGCAAGAAAAGTCATAAAATGAGGCAAAACTCACTTAATTGTTGCTTAGCAACCGAACTTTTGGGCTCAATTGTGGTCATAAGTCCAGGACTACCTATATCAGTGGTGGGGAACCTATGGCACGAGTGCCAGAGGCGGCACTCGGAACCCTCTCTGTGGGCATGCACACCGTCGCCCCAGCCCCGCCTCCCCCCGCAGCCCAGTCCTCACCAGCAGCCCCCCTGGAGGAGAGTCAGCCCCAGGTGCGGCCCACACGGAGCAGCACAGCCAAGCACATGGCAGCTGGGCAGCACATGATGCTGCGGGGCACGGGCGGAGGGTGTAGCCACCATGGCGCTGCAGGGCTGCCTGGGTGATCTGCAGCAGGCCGTGGATGGCCCTGAGGGCGAGCGGGGTGAGGGCGGAGCAGAGTGGGGGCGGGCAGGTGGAGCGGGGGCAGGCCGGGGGCAGGGCAGTTTTGGGGCACTCGGTCTCTAAAAGGTTCGCCATCACTGACCTATATTGTAATTGGCCTGTCTTGTCTCAAACTTCCTGTTCCTGACCTTGGTCTTTCCAGCCTTTATAGCTGTACAGCCTTAAAAAAATATTTAAGATTTTTTCAATCCTAACACATTTTTACTATTCATTAAATAGAGCCAATAGAGTGATAAGGATGTTGGACCAGAAATGAGCAGATCCAGAGATCCCATCTTCAACCACGGAAACTCCCTGAGTGAGGGTGGGTTAATCAGTTTCTCTCAGCCCCCAACTCCCTTTCCTGAGGGGAAAATAGGTTTTGTATTTCGCTATGAACACAGACCAGGTGGAAATACAGAACCCCTTTTTCTTCAACTTCTGCTGCAGGTCTGAGAGATACTGCTGCTTTAAGAGCAACTTTAATGAGTCAACTCCTAAATTGCTGCAGCAACATCAGTTTTAAAGCTTGCCCAGATGCCTGAAAATAACCAACCTGCTGTAATAAATAGCAGGGAGGGGCCGTGTTTTTGTGCTGTTTGGAAGACTTCCTCCAAATCAGTTTTGAAGCATGGATGGACTTAATCATAAGTCCAAAACCTCTAAGAAAAGCGAAGGACCCATCTGTGACAAGCAGAAGTTCTAGTGGTCCACCTTGCCCATCATTGCTGTTTATGTTGGAGAGTGTACCCTGCAGCCACACAGCTCTTAAGAACACATTTTCTACTAGGAGAAGGAAGGGGAAAATATGTGGCAGTTTTAGATGACTTTTTACCAACTCAGAGTGGTTTTGTGTGTGTGTGTGCGCACCTTTGAGTCAGTTTTTGACTCCTGGTGACTGCCTCGACTAGATCCTGCAATTTTCTTTGCAAGGTTTTGGGGAATAGGTTTGTTTTTGCTTGCTTCCTTATAGAGTTGAGGGAGAGTGACTGGCCTACCCATTTGGCTTTGTGCCTAAGGCTGGAGTAGAGCTCATTGTCTCCCGGCTTCTAGTCTGAGGCCTTAACCACTACTCCAAACTGGTTCTTGGCTTTTGGCAGAATAAAATATTCTGCCAAAGATGACATTTGGCTTTGGACCGCATGAAGTTTCACTGTACAACAGACTCTTTAGCAACATTTTGATGGCCCAGAAAGCCATCGGGATTCTGGAAATAATCTTGGATCAGATTCCTGATATCTGAGTACAGGCTTCAGGACACTTCCATTAATTTAAAAACATAGCTTTGTTTTGGATGGTTGTTCCAGGCATACTTCCAAGGTGCCATGGTTTATTTTTTTTTTATATTACAGATGTTTATCCATTGGTTAAAGACAGATGAGACTTCCTTTTATTTTCTCGTAAGACATTTCTTTGGTCTGAAGCGAAATTAAGGTTGACCCTGATAGACTTCATTCCACCCTAGTAGCTTGAAAAAGAACAAGCTGTCACTTTCTGACACAGAGACAATTGATCAACCGATTGCCTTTCTGCAACAGCAACCCACAAAAAGCAACCACAACTTACTTGGGCAGCTTATATTTCCTTTCTTTTCCTCCCGGAGCTTGCCTTTTGTTTTGTTTTTTGCTATGCTTCTTCCTGCAAGTACTTCCCTTTTTCTTCTCTCACAAAAACCTTTCAGGGTTGCTGCTACAAACCGTTGCCTTTGATCCCTCATTGCTTTTTACAAAGGAGTTAATGATGAAGCTGGCTCCAATTGTCGCTATGAATCGGGTGGCCTTGCTTTCATCAGAAAGACATGAAATTTATGGTTTGCCTCTAGTTATGGGAAATTGGATCAATTGTTCTTGAGCAAATGAACAGTGAACGTCTCCTCTCAGTCCCGATATAGATCAGCCTAGCAGCCTTTGCTAGCTGAGAATTTCAATCCATCTAGGGCAGACATGTCAAACACAAGGCCCGGGGGCTGGATGCAGCCTGCGAAGTGGTTTCATGTGGCCCGCGAAGCCATCCTGGAAACAGTGAGGGAACGGCCCCCGCTGCCTTGGCCCTGGCCCAGGCCAGCCGGGAGCCAATGTACAATTTTGTGGTGGCCATCTTGGCACTTGCCCCGGTGGACCATGCCTTGGCACTTGCCCTGGTCCCACCTCCTTCTGCCAGAGACCCTCAGATCTGTCCCACTCCTGCCCAGGCCCCCACAGACACCCTTGACGGGAATGATGTAGAACTGGCCACGCCCACCCAGTAGGCCACACCTACTCCATCCACGCCCACCCAGTAGGCTGCACCCACTCTGACCACACCCACCCAGCCCCCCAAGGGCAACTGCAATGCTGATGCGGCCCTCAGTGAAATTGAGTTTGACACCCCTGATCGAGGGACTCATCGAGAATATCTTTTTATGTGGTGGCTAAGAGATGAAGGTTCGAGACCTGAGCTCCATATGATGGGGTGAGCTCCCGTCCTCAGCTCCTGCCAGCCTAGACGTTCAAAAGCATGCAAATGCGAGTAGGTGAATAGGGACTACTTCGGTGGAAGGTAACATGACATCATGCTGCCCAAATGACCACAGAAATGTCTTTGGACAGCGCTGGCTCAGTGGTCTTGAAACAGTGATGAGCACCGCCCGCTACAGTTGGCAATGTCTAGTAGAGTAAAATCTGCAGGGACTCCTTTTTTTTTTTTTTTTAAGGAGATGAAGATGTCTTGATGGTATATAATCAATCTAGGGGACAGCAGATAGGGTGAAGTTGCATGCTAGTCTCTCTGGACACAACCTGTGGTGGAATGTCGTCTGAATTCCCAGGAGGGAGGGGCCACATTCCAGAGGGCAAAGAGGCAGCAAAGCATGGAAAGTCTGGTAGGGAGGAAGAGAGTAAAAATGGCTCCTCCCTAGCACTTCTCAGAGTATACCTGTAGTTATGCAAATTGTTGCTTTAGTTTGGTAAGATTTCTGTCTATTGGTGAGCAACAATAAAAGAAAATACTTGGAAGTAACTCATGTCTTTCTTGGTTCCTGGGAACAGGGGCTGAAACAACCAGTTGCTTTGCTTCCTTCTTATCCTATAGGAGCTAGGAAAGTATGTCATACTATATTTATTTATCAGATTTTCAAACTGCTCATCTCCATCATAGGGTACCCCCTACAGTGTACATGGGATGGAAGGTCATACAGCTTCCACGCACAATATTCCAAAAGCCACAAATGGCGGCTCCCTTGGTTAAAATTTCAGTCCTATCCAATGTCATCTGGGATGTGAAAATCCTCCTTCAGTTAGCATGCCCAGGGTTCTGTTACTTGTGCATGGCATTTCTCCCTCTTTTTCCTTTCCCATTGTATTGTTGACTATTTTTTTAAAAAAATCCTTAGACATAATATAGATGTGTTGACAGTTCAACCTTGGCAGCAAAGAATCAGGTTTTTTTTTAAAATCTCTGGGCTGCCAACCAGTGGTTATCCAGATGGGCACAGCTGAGATACAGCCAGTGAATTAGAGTTGTGGAACATGAAGAATTTGAGGAAGGGCTTCCCTGTGTAAATGATTTCAAATGCTATTAGCCCTCAACTTAAGACCACAACTGAACCCAAAATTTAAATTGCCAAGCAAGACAGTTGTTAATTCAGTTCCCCCCCCTTTTACCACTTTTCTTGCCACTGTTGTTAAGTGAATCACTGCAGTTGTTAAGTTAGTAACACGGCTTGTTGTGACCTTGTTAGGTCACAAAAGGTGATCACATGAACCCAGGACATTGCAACCATCATACAGTAAATACAAACCAGTTGCCAAGTGTTTCAATTTTGATCACATGACCACAGGGAAGCTGAAATGGTTATAAGTGCCAAAAAGGGTCATAAGTCACTTTATTCAGTGCTGTGATAACTTCAAGCGGTCATTAAACTAACGGTTGTAAGTAGAGGACTAGGTGTACATAATCTAATGAAAGGCTGCAAGGAGTTAGAGCTTCCCTAGGAGCAAAGGCTATTGGGAAAGGAATTCCCTCACACAGGCTGCCAAAGTACTAAACTATGGCCCAGTTTTTTCAGTTATATGCCCGAAGCCGGAGGTGGGCTAGTCAGTTTCAGAGCTTTGCACCTTCTAGGACAGGTCCAGAGCTCAGCGGTTTGGTTGTTCTACCACTAGGTGGCAGTAAAGAGGCCTTGACTCTCTTTCAGTTGCTTGCTCAGCGGCTTATTAGGTCAATGGATCATCTGCGCATAGGGACAAAGAAAAAAGCATACACAGCAAGCCAAATAACTAAGGATTTCAGTCATTCTTTTCATCCTATTTGTGAAACCAGAGACAGGGTAATCAATGCCAGAGGAGTGTGCTCTGCACGCTGACTAGATGGCTGCTCAGTCAAGCCACTGGCAAAATTAAAAGCAAAAAGCTGTCAGTAGCAAGGCTGAAGTCGCATTAAAGCCAGAAAAAAAAAAAATGGACAGGTAGGAAAATGGTCAAGAAGTGGACCGGCAGACCCAACTGGCGCCTCATGAGTTCCAGCTTGGCACGCATTATTTGAAGCTGCCTTCCCAACGAGCATCAGCACACTCCACATTGCCCATATGCAGCATCTTGAGCCGGGATATTAGGGAAAATGCCCCTCTTTGGAGGTTGGTTGCTTTGAGTTGAATTTTACTGTTATTGTCATTTTTGTTAACTGCTGCAGGCCGGCTTTGGCAGGAGCAGGAAGTATACAAGTCCAATAAATAATGAATAAAGAATCTTTCTTGATGGCTGGCTCCTTTAGAGGAGGAGAGGAGGAGGAGGATGGAAGGAGATATCAGAAAAAGAACAAAAAATGTTAAGGGTTAGTTTTGGATCTGTCCCTACTCATTGCTTGCCTCGGTCCCATCTAATAGCTTATCCTCCAGGAATGTGTCCCTCAGAAAAGAGGAGGGTGACCCCACCTCATTCCAGCTGAAAGAGACTAAAACGATTTTTTAAAATCATTTTTGTTTTGTTTTGTTTTGTTCTCCGATGAAGACAAACAGGTGATGGAACACGTCGCCTTGTTCACAACGGCTGCAAGGAAGACACGAAAGCACATCCAGACAAACAGCGCTGCTAATATTTAGAGGGGATGTACTGAGCTGATACGGCTGAGGTGATTTTATGTGCATTTTGCTAAAACCTACAGTTGAGGATAAATGTTTAAATATGTAACAATTTTTTTTTAAAAAAAAGCCCGACGAAAGAGCTTGTCTTTCATCTCTGTTGTCATGAGTCGTTGGCACTAAGCGACAGGGGTTTTTTTTTTATCTCCGCTGTCACATTTCAGTGGCTTAAACAGGGGAAGACTCGTTCCCTTGAATCGAAGCAGTCAGCAATGCTCCCTGATCAGCTCCTTGGATCTCACACCAGTTTTCTTCTTACTTTATACTTTTTTTTTTGAGGTTTTTGTGTGTGTGTGTGTGTGTGTGTGTGCGTCTGCGTGTTTCTGGAAGGGGAGGTTGTTATTTTCTCGGGCATCATATAAGCTGTGCTGATTAGAGACCCAGCCTCAGACAGACACCCTGGCAGTTTACGATAAAGATTTTTTTGGCTCCTGCACAAGATTTTCAGCATGACTTTTCCTGCAGGACAAAAAGTGACCCTGCTAACTTTAAAGGCAGCCGGTAAGTTGCTAAACGAGCTTGACTGCTGCATTTGGAAAAGAGGCCATTACTCAAGCAGCAATCTCTTTGCTCTTATTTAAACTTCTGTGCCTGTGTGGGTTTTAAGCAGGCCAAGGCTGACCTCAGAAACATGCTGACCTGGATGTATCTGCTTGAGAAATCAACAGGACTTCGGTCCAAGAAATAGCTGATGGGCAGCAATGTGAAAAGCCGTTTCTCTCCATTAGTTTACTCCCTAGTAATCTGCTAGGGAGATAACACCTAATATTAGGGATAAGGCCCTCAACAGAGAACAAACCGCAGAATGAGCCGACTCTAATCCTGGTTCTTTTAGAAAGTACGTTCACATGGTACTGCATTAAGCCATTCCAGTTGATGAATATGGATGCTCACATAACTCATCCTTATTCCACACAACTCATACTCCCCAATCAGCTGCTCATCTATGTTTAAACAGCACAGGCAAAACAAATGGTTCCCCTTTCTGATGAGCACTGACCAGGATTTGAATACTAACAAGCAACCATATTTTCAGATTCTGGTCAGCCCTAACTAGAAGTGTCAGCCATTATTAAGCACAAACAACAGATGTGTAGAGTTCAAATTAGCCACTGTATTTTGCTATGCCTACTTTACAGGAATCTTCTCAGACTGGCAGCTGTGACCTAGGAAAGACTAGACAAGGCTCAATGGCATTCAAAGGGGGGGGGGTCAGACCTTGCCCACTTGTGTTTATGTAATGATTCCAGACTAATTCCCTGTTTGACCCCTCCAGTTGATAGTTGCTCTCCAACACATTTCATTTTCACACATTATCCTTGCTGTATTAGGAACAACCCACTGTAGCTCAGGGCTTCTGTGAAACAGGAAGAGGATGTAGTATACTAATTCACACTAAATTGACTTTCTTTTTGATTCAGCACCCAATAAAAGTTACTGGTGCTTTGTGTTATGACCTAAATGGCTCAGCACCCATATATCTGAGTTTCTCTCTCCAAGAACAACAGTATTTTTAGATAATCAAGAAATCCTTCATGACATCAGAAAATTCTCTATTGTGCCCCTTGATTGTGGAACTCTACTCTGTAAGGAAGCGTAGGGGCATTGGTGAAAATATTCTTGCACTCTTTTGGGTGTTACACAAACCCTGATGAACAGCCAATGTCAGTTTTTTGCACCTCTTTGCTGCTGTTGAAAAAGCTACTGTGAATTTTGCAGACCAGATATAAATAGCAGCCCCTGAGCCAAGTCAAACAACTATTTGTTCCCACATTGCAGTTTTTAAAGCGTATGTATTTATTTTATAAAATTTCTGCCTTTGTATTATATATTTATCTATAATTATATTTTTTCCAAAATTACATGTTGTCAACAGCTCTGAGAACAAAAGAAGAAGGTAGCATAAGCATAGCTTAAAGACATAAAAAATACCTCAAAATAACAAGGTGTATGTCTTGCTTTCCATAGATAGCTCCAGCCCATATGAAGTTGTATGACAATTAAACATCACAGTGTTAATCTAACTAGGTGACATGACACTAAGCATTGACATTAAACTTTAGGCATCATGAATGGACGTCTCTGGGTATATAAAGAAGGAATAGAATAGAATAGAATAGAATAGAATAGAATAGAATAGAATAGAATAGAATAGAATAGAATAGAATAATAACTTTATTGTCACTTTAAATGTACATTAATACTAACCTGATTTACATAAATGAACCAACCTTCTGCATCTACAGGTAGTTCTTGATTTATAACAGTTCATTTAGTTACCATTCAAAGTTACAACGGCACTGAAAAATGTGACTTATGACCATTTTTCACATTTATGACTTGCAGCATCTCCATGGTTATGTGACCAAAATTCAGATGTTTGGTAACTGGCATATACTGTAATTAGGATGGTTGTGATGCCCCCAGATTATGTAATCACCTTTTGCGATCTTCTGACAACAAAAGTTAATCGGGAAGCCAGATTCACTTTATAACTTAGTAATTTTACAACTGCAGTGATTCACTTAACAACTGTGGTGAGAAAGGTCATAAAATGGGGCAAAACTCACTTAACAACTGTCTTGCTTAGCAACGGAAATTTGGGACTCATTTGTAGTTGTGAATCGAGGACTATCTGCACTGCAAATCATAATTCACAGCGACTGATTTCTTACACCACATTAAACCATGGTTAGGTATATATGCCACAATTGGCTGGATTCATACACGTTGCTAAATCAAAAGCTAACAAACCATAATAGCACTTAGTGCAGTGTGAAACACCAAGACTTGCATTTTTATCAGTAAGCATTCTTTTTTTTATATATTATATTCTCCCTAGGTTTTCAAGAAGGCTCTGGAGACGAAGAAGAACTTGCTGTGGCTAGACAGGGAAGTCTTACATAACTCGCTTCACCCGCTTGTTTTTTAAGGTCATGAATGATTGACATGCTATAGATAGGGCCGATTGTTTGAGTGGTGCAAGACTTTTGTGAATTCAACTGTAAGATGAATTCAAATCTTTAGAAAAATCTTCTTAGCTGTCCACCTGACTTAATTTCACTGTGGTGTCAACCTCAGCACATTTCAGTCCCTTCCCCCCCCCCCCGCTTTACTCTTTTTAAGTATACCTTGGTTTAATGGTCACATTTTGGCTCTGTCATCATCTCTTAGAAGAAGAAAGGAGATATAAAGAGCATGTCAATTTCCGAAAGGTCACGCTACCAAAGATACTCCTTTCAAAAGGACGGATTTTATGTTCTGAATCTTGGGACTGTCTGTACCATTCACTTTTACAAGGCTTAGCTTCCCTAAATTTTCATCCTGACCAAATCCTTCAATAAGGATGACACTGGATTTAGACTTGCACCATTAATGGGCAAGTGCGATTTTTTCTAAAATAGGCTGAGAGTAATGGCTGATTTTGCTTTTTAAAAAGGTGTATAGGTAATGCTCATAAGACACTGTTATAATGGAAGACGTACAGGCAGTCCTCGGCTTACAATCTTCCATTTGGTGACTATTCAAAGTTACAACAGCGCTAAAAAAAAGGGATTTATGATTTTTTTTTTACACTTACGACCATTGCAGCATCCCCATGGCCACGTGATAAAAATTCAAATGCTTGGCAACTGGCATGTATTTATGACGGTTACACTGGGGTCATGTGTGATCACTTTTTGCGACCTTCTATCAAGTGAAATCAATGGGGAAGCCAGATTCACTTCACAACCGTGTTACTAACTTAATAACTCAGTGATTCACTTTACAGCTGGGACAAAACTCACTTAATAACTGTTTCGCTTAGTAACAGTAACTTTGGGCTCAATTGTGATCATAAGTCAAGGACTACTTGTATATCGGAATCAGATGCAATGTATATTTCCCAAAATGGGAAATACAGAGTATTTAGACATCAATTTGCTTTACCCTAGCTAGCTTTGTGAACATCCTTACCACAACCGATGCTTTTCTGACACTCATTAAGCGTGAATTTTCATGTCTGAAGGTTTTGTATTATTATGCTCAACAGCTTGAGAGGTACAGTTCTAGGGTCAACTGTTTTGCTTCCAATTCACCTGGAGAACATTCATTCATTCATTCATTCATTCATTCATTCATTCATTCATTCATTCATTCATAAGACATACATGGTCATCCATTTGAGATATCCTAGTCCTGGGCAGTTCAAAAAAACAATGATACAAAACACGCCCCCCCCCCAACAACTGCAATAAAAACTGCTGACAACCTGGGGGTAAGACTCTTTCACCCATTAGATTCCACCTTGCTGGCCTTCAACCTTATTCTCCCCCAAAGCCCAGGGGGGGCGGGGAAAAGAGTCAGCTCTTCCAAACCTTATAGGAGGATGGAGGTCTGCTGGATCTCTAGGGCAAGGGTGTTCCACAAGGTAGAGGCAACTATGGAGTAGGCACACTTCCTTGGTGCCATAAAATGGCAGCATTTAAAAGAAGGGACTTGGGGTGCACCAACCCCATCTGACCTTGTGGGACAGGTAGATATCTTCAGGGAAAAATGGTCCTGCATTTAGCCTGACCCGATGCCGTTCAGGGCATGAAGGTACTTGCAACACTTTAGTATGACTTCCATTAACCTAGTAATTTAAAAAAAAATGCTTATAGCTAACATAGCGACTGCTGTTATTTATAGGCAGGTAAGAATAGAATCACACTTGGTATCAGTAGATACATATTCATATCCGCACTCCTCATGGAGAGTGCAGCCAGGTGCAGGTGCTTCTGGTGTTAATTAAGTTATTAGAAAAGGAAACATCTGCGATACCTCATGATCATCATCCTTTCCCAACTTGGTACTATCCAGAAATATTGGGATTATAGTTCCCAGAATTTGCAATCAGCACACTAAATGCTTGGCTACAGGAGGAGGATGGGAGACAGCAGGGGAGGAGGCCAAGGATCTGGGAGAGTCTAGTAGTCCTATCATATTTAAAAAGGTATTTAATAGGAGAAGGCTGGTGTAGACCAACTCAGAATTAACCTAAGGAAGGGCTATAGCTCAGCATTAGCTTTGCCTGCAGAAGATACCAAATCTAGTTCTAGAACAGGGGTAGTCAACCTTGGCTCTTTTATGACTTGTGGACTTCAACTCCCAGAATTCCTGAGCCAGCTGTGCTGGCTCAGGAATTCTGGGAGTTGAAGTCCACGAGTCATAAAAGAGCCAAGGTTGACTACCCCTGTTCTAGAATCTCTACAATGGATTCAGAAGACTCCAGCTTGGATTCTTGAGGACTTGCAGCTTGTCCATGTCGATGACACTGTTAGACAGCTTGTTAGGTCTGACTCTACAAGGCAGCTTCCTATAACTCAGAGGGGTCTCCAAACTTGGCAACTTTACGACTTATGGACTTCAACGCTCAAAATTCCTCAGCCAGACACGCTTTGCCTGTAAACATGCTGACTGGGGAATTCTGGGAGTTGAAGTCCACAAGGCTTAAAGTTATCCAGTTTGGAGAGCCCTGCTATAACCCTAAAAAAGAGTAGAAATCTGAAATGGCATTAACCTCTGCGCCCCCCATTTTAATGTCCTCAGGATATTGGTTTTTTTTTTTAAAAAGGCAAATGCCTAAACCTGGCTACCCTTTCCCTATTCCAGATATAGGAATAGATATATTGATTTAAAACAGACATTGTTTAGCAACCATTCAAAGTTACAGCAGCACTGGAAAAAGGGACAACAACCCCTGCTTATGAGGGTTTACAACTTCCTCGTGGTCACATAATGAAAATTCGGGCACTTGGCAACCTGCATGTATTTATGACTGTTGCAGAGGCCAAGAGTCATATATGGTTACCATTTTCAGCCTTCCCTGCTGGATTCTGACAAGCCAAGTCAAAGGAAGAAGCTGGATTCGCTTAACAACTTCATGATTCACTTCATAACTGCACTGATTAACAACTGTGGCCCAAAAGGTCGTAAAATTGGCTGTGACTCACTTAGCAACCGTCTTACTTAGCAATGGCAATTCTTGTCCCAGTTATGGTCATAAATTGAGGACTACCAGTATCTTAATTCTGGGACTAATTTACATTGGAAAAAAGACTCGTTCCCAACCAACACCACCAAAGACAACATCTCCCCAGCCATTCTCCACAATGTGGATTCTCTCAGGTGATGGTTCCAGAGGGTGCAATTTCCCTGCTACAGCCATTTTGGTTAGGCTCCCCCCCCCCCCATAGCTCAGCCCCATGGTCTCTGGAACTCAGCTTCAAGCAGCCGCTGTGATTTCACTATCAAGAAAGTCGCACAAAATTAGCCTACCCGGCAGACCTGTCAGTCCCATCCTACAGAAGAACAATGTCCAAGAATGACATCTCAGCCAACACACACACACCAGCTGGCTCTGCTTTCTGCAGGCATCCCCAAATGTAACAACCTTAAGCCATTCTTAGCCGAAGTGGTATCACAATAGGATTAGTCTCCTTCTTACACCACCATCTAAGCCTTTAAGGTGTGGAAAAGCTGTTAGGCTTAGTCACCTCAGAGGGAAGTCTGGCAACGGCAGTGAGGTGGAACCAAGGCTAAAGGCACAAGGCGGGACTGGCAGCACATTGGCAAGGGCGCTGTTTTTTTTAAATGGCTCAAGAATGGATGGAGACCGGTAGGGAAAGGCACAGACTCCTAGAATGGGCTCTGACAACAAGGACTTAGGAGTCCGTGTCTGGGTGGATGGGATGGATGGGTGGACGGAAGGATGGATGGTTGGGACGGATGGAGGCAAATGACGCTTTCTAACTTTGGCTGAGGGTGGTTAGGCCGGCCAATGGGGCAGAAACCAATCTGTCCTGCTTGAGGATATTCTAGCACAGGAGTAGTCAACCTTGGCTCTTTTATGACTCGTGGACTTCAACTCCCAGAATTCCTGAGCCAGCTAAGCTGGCTCAGGAATTCTGGGAATTGAAGTCCACGAGTCATAAAAGAGCCAAGGTTGACTACCCCTGTTCTAGCAGATTGTTCAGCATAAATCTGATTGCCACCGTTTGGCTGAAGCCACTCTGGGCACCGCAGCCTGAGACCCGGCACAGGTCCAAGGATGGGAAGGATAGTGAGGAGTGTTCAAAGAGATAAGAATCTAAAAAGTGCAACCATAAATGAGGAAACTGCCAATCTGACCCAGCACATATTTGCCCAGGGGGGAAGCAGAAAGAGACCATCAACCCCTCCCCCCACCCCTGGCCCGTTCTACGAAGGCAGGCCTTCCATCCTCCTGAGGTCGATAAAACGAGGACCCAGATTTTTTTGGGGGGGGGGGCATATGCCGACTCTGTAAATCGCTTAGAGAAGGTTGTAAAGCCCCGTGAAGCGGTATATAAACCTAAGTGCTGTTGCTATTGCTAGCCGAGAGATTTCCTCGGAGATACTGAAACTGAGTTCCCAACCAGCTGGCAACCGAGATCAGATTCAGGAAGAAGAGTTTGGAAGTTTGCAACCAAACCTCGCACCAACTCCCCCCCATCTCCCCCCCCCCCCCCCCATTACACAGAGGCGTGCGAGGGGAACAACTTTCTCTCTCTCCGCGCGAGCCCAAGAAACCAGCTAGCCACGAGGCTACGCACGCGCACGTGGGATCGCAGCCACAAGCGGGTTTTCCGGCTCGGGTCTCGCTCTGCGCGAAAGGCGCCGGAGCCGCGTTTCCCCGGCCGGGACTACGCACCTGTTCCAGCGGGCTATTTTCCGCCGGTAGTAGCGCAGCGTCTCCTGCCCGTTGAGCAACTTCTCTGCCGGCCCCTCGGGGGCGCTGTAGAGCGGGTGCGCGAAGAGCCTCCTCAGCTTGGAGCGGTCGGCCTGGCGGGTCCGGTTGGCGGACGCGCTCGCGGGCGGCCGAGTCCGGAGCTTTGGACCGGCGGCGGCGGCGGCGGCGGCGGCTTCGGCGGGGCAGGAGCAGCGTGGCTCAGCCGTCTCGGCCGGAGCGAGGCGGCGCCGCATTTGGGGCCAGAGGTGGAAGTAGAGATCGGCGCTGAGCAGCGCCCCGAGAAGGAGCAGGATGAGCAGCCGGTCGCGGCGGGTCCCCAGCATGGTCAGCCCGGCGCTCGGCGAGAGGCAGGCCGGGCGAAAGCAACGCACGGGCGATCCGGGCAGAGCGCGGGCGCTGGGAGGGAAGGAGGCGAGCCTCGCACCGCTGGCGGGAGCCCGGGCGAGCCCAGGCAGGGCCTCTGCCCCGCTGCCGCCGCAGGAGCAGGTGAGAGGCCGAGGGAGGCAGGCAGGCAGCGCCCCGCTTCTCGCCAAGAGGCGACCGGCTACACCTTGGCCAAATCGCCTCTCCCGAGCTGCCCTCCCCAGGCAGGCAGACCGTGCCGCCTCTGGAAGGATGGATCTGCTCGGGGTGGGGAGGGAGGGAGGGAGGGGAGCCGGCACGACCAGCCTCACCTACTACCCTCCTCCTCCTCCTCTCCTCCTCCTCCTCCTCCTCCCAGCTCAGCTCAGCAAAACCGCCGCGGCGGCAGCGCAGCCGCGCCTTCAGATCGGGGCCTCTTGCTCCCCGCCATCCCCGGCGGGTCTCTTTTCCTCGCCGGCCTTGCGGGAGCGTCCCGGGCGAGGCGAAGGCAGCGCGTGGGCAGCGAGAGCGGAAAGCGCCCGGCGGCCGTCGAAGGCAGGGGAAGCAGACAGCCCGAAAGAGAGCGGGCGCCAAGTTTAGGAACTCCGGTGCGGTGACTGCACTGGGCGAAGGCAACCTTCCTCTGGGGGTTGTGTTCAGAAAGCCCCGTCTAACGCGCCGGAGAGAGGTAGCTGGGAATTCTAGCCTTGAACCCTCCCTTCGCTGTCAGGAAGGCGAGACTTCAGGCGCGGAGAAGGCGAGCTCCGGCTCTCGTGAAGGGGATCTGTTCCAAACGCGTGTCAACTTTTAAGTCTAGAGTTTGGAACTCATTGGCTTTGTTTGCATCACGTGGTTAACCAGGTTAAATAGAGACCTAAAAGGTGTTATCTGCCCAACTGTGGATTGAACGGTGGTTTGGCGTATTGTGTGAATTGGATCAGCATACGTTTCAGTGTATTGGGCCGATTCGGATACCGCGTTAAAGCAGTGCGGATGAGAGAAGCCGGTCAGTTCGGGTCACTCTGTGCTATGACGGATGGCTTGAAGGGCAAATTTGGGGTGGCTGGACGGCTGACGGCTACTCCAGTGGCAGGAGGGAAACCAAGCCAAACTGTTTCCTTTTGCCCTTTACACGTCCCCCCCCCCTCTTACTCTGCAACAATTCTTTGCCACTCAAAGTCCTGTTGGAAAGATAGGGAAGAGATTGGACATTGGTGCTAAAGCCCTTCCTTCCCTTTTTTTTTATGAGCACCATCCTGGACCGTCTTTGGCAGCCCAGCATTTTAAAAGAATACTGTATATATATTCTTTTAAAATGCTGGGCTGCAGTTTCCTTGAAAGGTTGCCTGTTAGGGAGGCGTGGCCAGCTGAGCAGAATAGTCTTTCCTTATCAGCAGATTTTCAGCTGTACCTTCCATTACATCTGGTCAGTTTAATGCAGTTGATGAGGATGGTGGGATGTACAGATGTTGAACAAATAGTCCAGCCTGTCATGAGATCACATTCCTCCTTCCACTTTTGGTTTCTTCTCACTCCTTCCTCTTTTGCTTTTCCTCGTCTTTCTTTGAAAGACCATGACGTTGCTTCCTCTTTTTTATTCCAATCTTCTCAAATAAAATAAGCCAATTGGATCTCTATGGCGAGGGTGTGTGTCTGTGTGTACACTCCCTAATACGGGACATAACTACTGTGGGAAAAATCTGTGCTCCTCCTCTCCTTCTCTAACCCAGGATTAAATAATAGTAACACAGAGCTGAGGTATTAGTGCTAAGTCTGCTCTGTATGTATATATGTATATATGCATTTATTCATTCAATCAACTAACTTCTAGCCTGCCACAATCACGGTGATTCTTGGTGACTTACAGTATATATAAAACAAGATTTATACCATCCGTGGTCAAAGTAAAAGCAATCCTAATAACAATAACTATGTAAAGCCCTAACACAACAATCATTAAAAAAAAGAATATAAGGATTAAAGGAAGAAAAGCAAAGTCTAAATAACAACAACAACAACAATAATAATAATGTTGGAAGGGACCTTGGAGGTCATCTAGTCCAACCCCCTGTTCAGGCAGGAAACCCTATACCAGTGATGGCGAACCTTTTAGAGACCAAGTGCCCAAACTGCAACCCAAAACTCAGTTATGTATCTTCGTGTGCCAGGTGGGTGTGGTGCATTGGGTAGGCATGGCTGCGGTGGTAATGGCAGACTGGGTGGGACTAAAAAGTTCAATCAATCAATTCCAGATCTTTATTTTTTCCACGAGAAGTTGAAATTGATTGATTGATTGAAACTTTTTTTTTTTTTTTTTTGCACACAGCAGCGGAGGCCTAAAGCGAAAAGGTTTTATAAAACCCAGCTGAAGGCCTAGGACTGGGGCAACGGCGCGCGTGCCCACAGAGAGGGCTCTGAGTGCCACCAGTGGCACGCATGCCATAGGTTCGCCACCATGGCCCTATACCATTTCAGACAAATGGCTGTCCAATCTCTTCTTAAAAACTTCCAGTGTTGGAGCATTCACCGCTTCTGGAGGCAGGTTGTTCCACTGATTAATTGTTCTAAGTGTCAGGAAATTTCTCCTTAGTTCTAGGTTGCTTTTCTCTTTGGTTAGTTTCCATCCGTTGCTTTTTTTATCATACAGTATGTATGATAAAATTATTGGAAACATTTCAGGATCTAAAGATAGATAAACAACTGAGGGTTTGTTTTTACACTCCAAGCAGAAATACGTTTGATGGTGTTAAAATACCAAACTTTTATGAGAGAGCTGAAGTCAATCATTTTTTTTTGTTGTTGTTACCTCCACCCCAGTGTGAAGAAAGAGGTTAAAGATGTCTTAGAAAGAGGCCACATCAAAAGATTTCTTGGCTAGATAAAATAACTTTGATATATGGGTCTATCCTGCCAAGATGTATGTTCTTCTTTGCTGATTTGAAAGATTGCACGTAAAATTTTTAGACAGGATGCCTTTATAATCATTTTTTTCAGGCAAGGAGTCACCAGAGAATTATGGGCCTTTATAAGATGTAGCATTATATCAGGACTGGGGTTAAGAATTATTTCCATCACAAGGTGTTACCATGTTTAGCAACTGTTTTTGCCAGCTGCGGTCTTAAAAGAATTTGCCCATGGGCGCAATTTCAATTAAGTTCTTTAAAAACTCACTTAAGACATAACATAGAGTATGCTATATGTGAGTTAAATAATCTTAAATCTGTTCCTAGTCTTTGTTTTTGTTTTTTAAGAAAAGCAAGTCAGACTCTTTTCATATTCACAGTAAACTCTTCCTTCTGCAGGTGGTTTCTCTATCCCTCAATGAGCTTGATGCAAACAAGATTATGAGATGCTTTTCTCAATTGTCATAAATGAATAGCAAGGATTTCTTTAAAAAATGATGAGTTGGCTATTATAAATCTGGTTTTGCCAGTTGGCTTGGGGACCCAAGGGGGGGGGGCGCTCACCACTGGAAGGGGTTGATAGGGGTAGAAGGTCTCATCCTCATGCAGTCCATCTCCTTGATTCTAGTTTTATACAGTATATAGCTGTTTAAAATTTTAGTTGTTTTTATATTTATATTTTTATGTTTGTAAGCAACTCAGAGTGGCCTTGTAGGTGAAAGGGGCAGCATATAAAATAAATAAATAACGATAGGGCTTTCTTTCTGTATTAATGACCCTTTAAATGGACTTTTCCAATCTGCTATTTACAGAATTCTAGTAACAAAATTTTCAACGTATCTGGAAGACAGCATCTTAGGGAAGCCTACTTTAAGCAAATCAGTTGAGGAATGCATTATCACTCAAAAATCATAAATTTAGCTTTTAAAAGAGCACCTCATATTATAATGGAATTATACAGTGATGTGCAATGGTTAAATTTAAACTAATGCAGGCAGTTTTATAGCTATGTTATGAACAGTAACTCAGACTTTGTTGTAGCTTAACTGCTTTTGCTAGTAGTTAATTTCCATAACAATATGAATTGCATTCATCCATTAATAACAAAAATCATGTTTTTTATTTTATGGAGTGCTATTTAAGTAAGAATATTAGGATGCAGGGTATAGCATTTTTAAGGAGACTGACTGCCCTATGAATATTTTCAGATTTCATGAAAAGGACAGCTGCCTCAAAGTAATTGCATAGAGGCAGGTTGTGAGCTGCAGTGTTGTTTTGACTGCTGTACTTAACAGCAGAGTGAGCAATCTGTTATCCTCAAAGTATGGTCAGATGGCTGCTCCCATTGTTGGCTAGACTCTCTGGAGATGATGTTGTGGGGTCGAACTACATCTATAGGGCAGTGTGTTGTATCATCCCAATCTATAGATCTTTATTACATATTAACCCATAATGCATTTGTTTGCATACATCCGCAATTTATAAAGCAACAAAACACATCTGAAGTTGCGACTGTCTGTTCTCCAAGGGCTCATGACTTCCATCCAGTATCTTCTTTAGCTTTTATTTATTTTTTGTTTGTTTTTTTCCTAGTAACACTTATCTAAATTTATCTCCGGCTTTGTTTCTATAACAACTCTCTAGTTTTGTTTTCTATCTTCTGAAGAACCTGCGTATTCAGTTTCAGGCAGGTACAACTACACCTGGATGTTATTTTAAAAATATAGGATCATGATTGCTTGAGTCAATCCTGAAGGCAACCCAAACATCAGAGTACAAGCTGGAGCTTAATAACCCTGTCTGCATTTCCTCTTAGATTCTATTTTTAGGACTCTAATTCTGCAGAGTTGATACCTTTGGTATTTTTTTCTTTCTTTTTTCCACTCTCAGATCTGAAGTTTTCAAAAATATGTATATTTTTAAAAAATCTTCCAGATTGAAGAAGCACTACTTTCAGTCGTACTTTAACATAGTTCTTCTGGCTAACATGGTTTCTTTGCTTTTCCAAACCTAAATATCTTTACTTAGGGGTAAGCTCTATGAAAAATGCTGATGTTAAATAAATAAACCACAGTTGGGTCAGGCTGCCCATTTAGAATAATCTATTTAAGGTTTTGGTACTAATCACAGACTTTTCCAAAAGCATTTTGATAATGAATGATCCATTTTAAACAGAAGAAGTTACACAATCTGTTTAATAAGGTCAATGTTTAAAGTCCCTGTGTCCAGTAAGCTGCTTGGTTTGACCTATTTAGCCCAAACATCAGGTTACATACATATTAACATTTCTTTTAGGTAGCCAAAACATTTTAATAGTTAAACTAAAAGTAGTTATAAAAATATTCAAATTATTTTAGTAGAATATCGTTAATTGGTAATTAAAGTACTTTTTTGTTACTAGCTGTTGGTAAATTACTCTATCCAAAATGTTAGTATTAAGTAACATAATTAAGCAAAGGAACTAAGACAGGTGTAGTTTAATACAACAGCAACATAAGTGGAAGTTTTAAAGTTTCTTCATTGTGGCTACATGAATGAAACGTTACTGTACAACTTGTATCAGTATAGTACATACATTACTGTATAGCCTGGTGTAACACTGAATCTTAAGAAAGTCGCATATAAAGGCTTAAATGATGAAAAAGAAAAATGGTTAGCCAAGAACATGATGGGACCAAATGACTTACTAAACAGAGAAAAAATTGTTACCTTTAATAGAGTTTCAAAAAATCAGAAAAACCAAAAGAAATAATTAAGTTTGGTAATGAAGAATTGGTCTGATCTGGAATGTTATTGTTTTCCATAGTCTGTACAACAGTATTGAGAATGAGTCCAGTAATTTAGCATCTAAAAAACTAGAAGCATGTTGACAATTCTGAAAACTGATAGGACCCTTCACTTGATACGGTTGACAAGCAACATAAGGAACTAGAAAAAAGCTGTTATCTAGGACTTACATATGTATTCCTTCTTATAAAACTGTCCTGCATGGAAAAAAGCAGCAAATAACAAAATAGGTTCTAGGTGTAAGACACCTCCCGATTGACTTATTTTGAATGAGCAAAGATTTGTTTTATGATGCAGAAGTTTAAAATAGTCTGCTCCCTTAGCGGTACTATCCAATAACTAATGTGCCATTTAGCTATAATGGAGTTTTAGCTATAATATTTACTGGGCAGTTTCCTAATATTCCATATTTACATTTTAACTCTCTTTCTGATTACTGTTAGATAACCAGAGGTTTCATGCAGATCAGCAACAAGCAAATGGAAGATGAATGACTTGCTAGGTGCCGTCTCCATTTGTGCTTCCTGGTTTCGATGCTAGAAATACAGGTAGTCCTCAACTGACAACCACAATTGAGCCCAAAATTTCTGTTGTTAAGCGAGACATTTGTCAAGTGAGTTTTGCCCCATTTTATGACCTTTCTTGCCACAGTTTTTAAGTGAATCACTGCAGTTGTTGAAGTTAGTAACATGGTTGTTAAGTGAATCTGGCTTCCCCCATTGGCTTTGCTTGTCAGAAGGTCGCAAAAGGTAGTCACGTGACCCCGGGACACTGCAGCCATCATAAATATGAGTCAGTTGCCAAGCTTCCGAATTTTGATCACGTGACCATGGAGATGCTGCAACGGTTGTAAGGGTGAAAAACGGTCATAAGTGGCTTTTTTCAGTGGTCCTTGCAACTCTGAACGGTCACTGAATGAACTGTTGTAGGTTGAGGACTACCTGTTATGAGTTTCTTTACAGAGCTATGGTCTTCTTTCAGAAGTTGTAATCAAGGGTGCTCCAATGTAAAGAATGTGAACAAACCAGGTATGTTTTATTTCCTGGGGGAGTCTGATGGACACAGATCAAGGAACGCACTCTAGAGAGTTATCATCGTCTTAATGGTTTATCCCATTTGTTTGAATTTGCATTGTAGTGATTACATTGGAACTTGTCCCTTTGATGTCCTAAGCACGTCCTCCAGAACTGCCAGAGGACCTGGCCTCCTTCCAGTTGACAACCTCGAAATGAATTTCCTAATGAACAACTGGTTACAAGTTGCCTAAGAGTCATTTATTCATCATGATATGTTTTTAAAGGGGTTTTCTTTATTAAAAAAAAAGGAGGATTAGTTTGAAGGCTTTAGTGGGATATCATATAATAGCAGGGAGGATATGATGGAAGCCTAGTAAAATGAATCAAAATCAGCACAGCCCAACCCTGGGATTTAAGGTATTTATTATCTCACTGTAAGCAAATGAGGAAGCCCTTTGAAATGTTTTCCACTCAAATACTGAAGTTAACACTGGATTAAATTGTCATTCTCTCCGATACCCTTGTATCCCTAGTTCCTGTATGGGACCATTTATTCAGTCATTTCTTTGCATAGCACCAACACTTAAAAAAACGTGCATTCATTATTCATAAAACCTGGATATGAAGGATTACTGTTTAAGTTAATTGTACAAAACTTTAAATCAAATCTCAATTTTAAGAATTTTTGCTAAAAAATCTCGCTCATAATCTGGGCGGATTAGTTATAAAATCAAAGAAGGCTGGACTTCTACCTGGTGTTTTTTAAACAGCAAACCTGGCTTTGCTGAGCAGGTTTGAGTTTCTGGCAAGTGGAGAAAAATCCCCTACTTTCCTACTGCCAAGGTAAAGCCCTAATCCAAACTGAAATAGTCACTTCTTAAAAAAAAAATCTTGCACTTTGGGACCAGCTGCATGATTAACATAATAAGGAATTTGTCTCCCTATTTTTTTTTTATTTTTAATATGTTTTAAATGCCTGAATTTGGATGGAGAGATTTGCACTGAAATATTATAACCGGCCGTGGGATGTCCTGGCAGGTAAATCAGAAGGAATGAAGCAATGGAAGACTTACTTAGGCAATGGAAGAAAAGAGAGAATTGGTGCATATGAAGGAGCTAGAGGAATAAAGCAGACCACATACCACTATTGGAAATCTGTAAGAAAAATCCACAGTCCAAACAAGACATTGGTGGGAAAGAAAATATTCAAGCATCAGTGGGAATTAATTTCCCCAAAGAAGTGAACTTTTTCCTTAAAGCAAGCAAAATTAAAAACCCACAGAACCTTTGGAGCTTTGCTAAGATAAAAGGAAATATTTGGAAATAATATGTATGTGTTAGTGTAGAAAACAAGGTTGGGAGGGTTGTTTTTGGGAAAGACAGCTCTAGACTATCGCAAGACAAAAAAGACATTATTTGAGCTAATGGTGACAATTTTGTTGACTGATAGTTGGAAGAAAAATAAAATGGAAAAACAAGGGTGAGTGTGGGCGGGAAAATTTGAGTTGAGTGCACTCCTGATAATTACCAGAGTAGGTTTGTATTGTTTTCTTGACAATAATATGGACATGGTTTGTCCTTGCTGCATTTCAAAATCCCCCCCCCACTTCCCTATCTTGTCTACAATCTTCCATCTAAGCTCTAAATGCTGTAGTTCAAGCCTATTTTTGTTAGTTTACTGTTTTTAAGTTCAGCCAAGGTGAGTTAGAAAATGGTGTAAAAGGATTAGAACATCCACTCCCAACTGACCACATTTGTTAGAAATCTCAACTGTTCCAGCCTAACTTCAGACACCAGTCTGGGAAAAGCTGATTTAGAAAATTGCTATTTCTGTCTGCACCAATACTTGGCAACTCTTGTTCCTTTTTGCTAAAAGGTTTATGGTCAAATTAACTGCTGAGGTGGGAGCCTGTTAAGCCTCCTATAACGCTTTGTCTTTCTCCACTTACCTTCACAATTAAAACTTGGGAAAAGATGCCCAGACATCAGTTTCAGTGTTATAAAAAGCAAGCTGAAGAAAAAAAAAAAAGAACTTAAGAAATGAAACGCACGCCGTGCTTCTCAGCTTCTAGCACATATGAAAGAAGTGCCTAGATTTCGTGATCAATAAATTGTTGAAAAATAAGCCCTCTGTGGCAATCAGTGCTTAATAATCACAAGGAAGACGTGCAAGTGCAGTGTATTTTGTTTAATGTTTATAATCTCAGTGTGAAAGTATCACGTTGGGATCAATCAGCCTGCATCTTGCAAAATGGCTAGTCAAACACAACACAGTAACCAGGTGTGTGCTGGCCTACGGAGATTCTGTTAACTTATTCTTTTTGCAGCTTGCCCACGGCTGAACAAACGGGAAGGTTTGCCCTGTTGTTGACAAGTCATTCAGTTAATCTGTCAGGGCGACTTTCATTCTGCTTAAGAGGTTGTGAGATGTCAAACTTGTGTTATTCTTCACCTCCATTCCCATCTCCCATTCGGGATATAGGGCTGCTTTTAATAATCATTCCAAGTTCTGCAAGCTTCGGCACGGATGATCCATATAGTTTTCTGATACTGCTGGAAAAACAAAACAACTTGAGTTAGTATGTATTACAGGTAGTCCTCAACTTACAACAATTCATTTAGTGAGCATTCAAAGCTACAACGGCACTGAAAAAAGTGACCGATGACCATTTTTCACACTTAACAACCATTGCACCATCCCCATGATCACGTCATCAAAATTCAGACGCTTGGCAACTGACTCATATTTATGACGGCCGCAGTGTACAGGTAGCCTGAAATAGACTTGTAGAACTTTGGAAGTCTATCCTGGCTCCTGACTATTTGCACCTGACAGCTGCTAAGTCATCCCTCCATTCATATGGAGCAATTATACATCTCTGCCCTGGGCCAATGAAGTAATGCTGTTGTGATTTTTCATTTTTACCTCTGAAATCTGACAGTTGGTGCATAATATGAGGGGTCCTCTGGACTTGGGGCTCCTGCTTGAAGAACAGCAGGTGGAAATCATGACCAGGAGGGTCTCTGTGCAGATCTGCCTTGTGTGCCAATTGTGCCTGTTCCAGGATTGGGAGGAGACCTGACTCTCTATCCTCATCCTTGCTTTTCCATGTTGTTTCATTGCCAGGAAAAAGAAAGCCACCCTTGAGGTCCATCAGAAGGAAGAGGAAAACTGTATCAAGGTTGCTTTTTCTCTGTAACGTACCCTGGACAGAAGTTAAAATGGTCTTCTGCAGAAGACCAGCTCAAAGCTATTGTGGAAAATGGCAAAATGCTAATTCCAACCCTACGTGGCTCCTGTGTGTGGAAGGCAGCACCACGTATGTTCTCTTCAAGCCCTGCTTTTCTTTTCTGGTTGACTCATCTTTTCTTTAATCCTCTGGCTTTACTGCCTCTGCCTCTGCCACTGCCATTACCACTGAGTCACTTGAACATCTTTACACAATCTAATCCTTATTTTCCAGTAAGGGTTTGCAAAACATGTTGAGTGTGAAGTGTTACGAAACATCTCCTCTCAAATGCAAAACGGCTGTTCTGAGAGTAAAATGAGCAGTTTCAGGTTTGAAATGCTTCAATAGTAGCCCGTTTCCTTTTCAGAACGGCAGCCATGCGCTCGATGGTGCAAAAGTCACATTCAAAAAAAGTTTCGAAATGAAGCCGTTCTGCCCCCCACCCCCTATTCTGCATTCAGCCACAGCCTGCAGCTACCAAATCCCAAATCCCTTGTTACCTGTCTTTGGATCTCTTTCCAACTGTTTGCCTGTCACTGATTAATGTTTAATCCCATGCTTCTTAGGGATGCTAATCCAAACAAGTGAACGATTTTCCCTTGTCTTTCAAGTGTTGGTCTACGGAGTAAGCAGTTGAAATGCCACAAAGCAAGGCAGCCGGAAATTTTACCTCACAAGTAAATTGCTTTATAGATGACTGAATAGTAGTAGGGATTGTAAAAATAAATTTGTATGAATCACTCATGGTTATTGCATCAGAATCCAGTGGTCACATTGTTTTTTTTGTTTTTTTAGTTAAATGAATAATGAAGGATCAAAGTGGTTTAAATGAGCTTTATTTGCTGAAGTCCATGCATTCTGAAAAAAAATGAACACATACAAGATGACTACAGGTAATCTTCGATTTACGACCACAATTGAGCCCAAAATTTCTGTTGCTAAGTGAAAATATTTTAAGTGAATTTGGGCCCATTTTACAGCCTTGTTAAATGAATCACCGCAACTGTTAAGGTAGTAACTCAGTTGTTAAGTGAATCTTGCTTCCCTATTGACTTTGCTTGTAAGAAGGTCACAAAAGACCCCAGGACACTGCAACCGTCATAAATATGAGTCAGTTATGAAGCATCTGAATTTTGATCATGTGATTATGGAGATACTGCAATGGTCATAAGTGTGAAAAATGGTTATAAGTTATTTTTTTCAGTGCTGTTGTAACTTTGAACAGCCACTAAATGAACTGTTGTAAGTCGAGGACTAACTGCATATGTCCCAATCTGTAATACCCATTCCATTTTTTCCAGCTGAAAAATTCCAGCTGAAAAAATTTCTAGAAATTTTTTGATTCTAGAATATTATCGCTACATATGTAGAGGCATGCATAAAATGTTGACATACTGTATAAAGATGTTAAGTATAACATAAGATTTTCAGACCTCATCACCATCTGATCACCTTTGTCTTACCTAAAAAAGTATTCAAAAGCCAGTGTTCATTTGTTTCCGTCTTTCAGTTTATTTGTACACTATGTATAGGAATAAAAACTACAGAGGATTTACAAGATGTCCTTGTGTCAGATCAAATATTGCTTTGGGAAGGAAGCATCACCAGAATTGATATTAATAAGTGAATCCTTGTATCCTTTGTTTTCTTTTCCTTTAATTGCCTGTTTCATAGTTCCTATTACTGCTCAAGAGAAATTTATTTCTATACCTCTCTCAGGATAAGGGTATCTTCTGACTGAGTGATTTGTGGCGCTGGTTTATGTTACTATAATTTGATTGGCTTTTATTCCATTACACTCTGCTTTTAAATTATCTTACTGTGTAATAAAAAGTTGGTATCAAATCTAGGATGGGAGGGAGAGAGGAAGCTTATGCATCGTAAATGTGTTAGTTTACCTTGTGCTGCAAAGCTTTTTACTTGTAGCTTGTCCCCTAGTTAAATTCCATTGCTGATGCAAGTTCATATCTTCATCCCACTTAGTATAAAATGATTGACTATTTGGGATGAGCATCTGAAGGAAGAAGGCTGAGATTTTTGTTAATAGCACCTAACCATAAAAAGTTGAAGATAGAACTATCTGAGGAATACTTCCTGCCGATATTAGAATTGTGAATCAAATGAATACAGGTAGTCCTCAATTTATAACCATTTGTTTAGTGACTGTTCGAAGTTACAACACCACTGAAAAAAGTGACTTATGACCATTTTTCACATGACCATTGCAGCATCCCCATGATCAAAATTTAGATGCTTGGCAACTGGTTCATATTTATGACGGTCGCACTGTCCCTGAGAGGGTCATGTAATCACTTTTTGCGACCTTCTGACAAGCACAGTCAATGGGGAAGCCAGATTTACTTAACAACCATGTCACCAAATTAACAACTGCAGTGATTCACTTAACAGCTGTGGCAGGAAAGGTTATAAAATGGGGCAAAACTCACTCAACAACTGTTTCACTTAGCAACATAAATTTTGGGCTCAGTTGTCGTACATTGAGTACTGCCTGCGCTAGGCTTGACCAAATTATTAATTTCAGATTTCCAACCGAACTGTAATGACTTTAACCCTGTCAATTTTCAACTATCTCTAATATTTTCCATTTCTCAAATACAGCCTTGTGTTTTTAAAGAGCTCAGCTTCTATGTTTGAAATGCAAAAAACCAAAACAAAACAATTTGGTCCTCTTGGGATTCAGGTCAGAGATGTTTTCTTGCTAAGCTATTATCATTTGGTTAGGAAAATAACGAACACAAGAATCTGCATTGGAATGAAATATGCATTATTGTCCAGCTCTGTGTTTTTTTCTGTTTCTTCCCACAAATCTGAGATTAGTAATGCTGACTCTCTGCAGACTTAGTAGAGCAAAATGCTTCTTGTTTGTGAAAAGAAATGGTAAAAATTGTTGGTGGAAATTGGATCATCCTCCTACAGGTCGAGGGCTTGCTTTATCAGAGCTACCAGTGATTGATGAGAAAAGTGACCTTGAAGTAATGCTAAACATTATTTCACAAGGAAAGTGTCAACCCACCGTGTGTATCTGCTGTAAAAAGGGCCAACACCATATTAGGGATAATAAAAAATACAATTGAAAATAAGAGATGCCAGTATCATATGCCCTTACACAAGTCAATGGTGTGGATCACATCTGACATATTGTGTGCAGTCTAGGTCACCATGCCTCAAAAAGAAAATAATGGAGCTATGGAAGGCTCAGAAGAGGGCAATTCACATGATTGAGGGGCTGCAACATCTTCCTTATGAAAAAAAAGGTTGCAACCTTGGGGCTTTTTAGTTTGGAGGCAAATGAGATGACATGATTAAGATGTACATAATAATGTATTGGATGGACAAAGTGGACGAACAAAATCTATTTTTCCTTTCCTAAAATACTAGAATCAGAGGTTACCCAGTAAAACTGAACCTTGGAAGAATTAGGATAGACAAAAGGAAGTATATATATATATTTAATACAACCACGTAATTCAACTTACAAATTTGCTACCACGGGATGTGGTGCTGGCTACAAGCTCGGCTGGCACCAAAAAAGAGTTGGATCAATTCATGGTAGTCTTGGGGATGAATGACATCTAGTTTTGATGGCAAAGTGACTGCCCCTGAAGGCCATCTACTGCTGAAGTTATCCTTCTTATGTAATTGGCCACTGTGAGAACAGACTCCTGGACTAGATGGGCCAGGGTGTTGCGTATATTCTTTGCTTATATTCTTATATATGAACCCTGGATGTTTACCAGCAGCAGCATGGAATTCAGTAGCAAAATGCATAGCCATCCAGTTTTGGTCACCACGATGTAAAAAAGATGTTGAGACTCTAGAAAGAGTAGAGAGAAGAGCAACAAAGATGATTAGGGGACTGGAGGCTAAAACATATGAAGAACTGGTTAGTAGTGAAGAGAAGGACTAGTGGAGACATGACAGCAGTGTTCCAATATCTCCGGGGTTGCCACAAAGATGAGGGAGTCAAGCTATTCCTCAAAGCATCTGAAGGCAGGACAAGAAGCAGGGGATGGAAACTAGTCAAGGAGAGAAGCAACCTAGAACTAAGAAGAAATTTCCTGACAGTTAGAACAATGAATCAGTGGAACAACCTGCTTCCAGAAGTTGTGAATGCTCCAACACTGGAATTTTTAAAGAAGAGATTGGACAACCATTTGTCTGAAATGGTATAGGGTTTCCTGCCTAAACAAGGGATTGGACTAGAAGACTTCCAAGGTCTCTTCCAACTCTGTTATTCTATTCTATGTCAGGCATGAAAACAGCCAGATCCACGTGTGTAGAGTTCAATTAGCTACTTTATTATTCTATACCTATTACATAGGAATCTCCCCAGATTGGCAGATTCACCCAAGAAAGAATAGTTAAAGGTCAAGGGCATTCAGGGTGTGTTTGTGTCAGACCTTGCCCTCTTCTGTTTACATAAATGAGTCCATGCAAATTCCCAATTTGATCCCTCCTCTCAACTGGGATGACTGCTCGCCCAAGATTTTATATAATTAATGTGCCATCTTTCCAGATCATTGTGAGAAACTAAAATTGTATTCCTGGTTCTGAAACTCCTTACTAATTGGTACTTGCCCAAGGATGCTAAATATCCTAGGTCAGGGGTAGGCAACCTTGGCTCTTTTATGACTCATGGACTTCAACTCCCAGAATTCCTGAGCCAGCCATGCTGAGGAGAAATGGAGAGGTTTCCATGCTGAGCCATGCTGGCTCAGGAATTCTGGGAGTTGAAGTCCACGAGTCATAAAAGAGCCAAGATTGCCTACCCCTGTCCTAGGCCAACATGGCATTTTATGATTTTGATTATCCCCTTGTATGTGGATAAATGTATCTATTCAGACCACAATTGAGCTCAAAATTTCTATTGCTAAGAGAGACAGTTATTAAATATTTTTCACCATTTTATGACCTTTCTTGCTACAGCTATTAAGTGAATCACTACACTTGTTAAGTTAGTAGCAAGGTTGTTAAGTGAATCTGGCTTCCCCATTGACTTTGCTTGTCAGAAGGTTGCAAGGATCACATGACCCCGGGACATTGCAACTGTCATTAAGTTGCCAAATATCTGAATTCTGATTATGTGACCATGGGGATGCTGCAATGGCCCTAAGTGTGAAAAACAACCATAACTCACTTTTTTCAATGCCATTGTAACTTTGAATGGCCACTAAATGAATTCTTATAAGTTGGGAACTACCTGTACTTGCTTCCAGTTCTCGTGAAAAGTGGAAAAGGTTTTGAGACTCTACAAGCAACTTTGGACTAACTCTCGTTTGAAGACTGACTGCAAAAGATGATGCTTTTTTTCCCCTTGGCATGTTGAAATGCAGCTGAATGTTTTAATTCACTGAACTGTTTTTCTGAGGCTGAGATGGAGAGCTTTTGGCTCCTCACTGCTTTTTTTTTTTTCATTCAAATGTGTGCAGCCAAAGTTTTATACCCTGTTCTATTATTTTCTACCACTCCCTTCATGTAAGCCAGACGGTTTCTCTCAGTCTGCTTGACAACCTTGTATGTGGAAATGATTCTCTCCTTGGAGCTGAAGAGATTAGCTTTCAGGGCAATCTAATTCATCCCTGGCATTATATCCCGAGTCCTCTGCCTTCATCTATCCTTATGGATGACCTTTTAGAACTATGTAATTAGAATTCAGGAAACAAAATCTTTGGCTCAGACACCAGATGTGAAGCTAGGAACAAAAACAACTACGTTCATAAGGCACTTGGCAATTGACGAAGAAGACAAATTTAGCACAGATGTGCCACCCATTTTTCTGGATTATGTTGCGGATGATTTTGGTCTGCTTTTAGCTGCAATGATTAGAAGTAGGATTCCTCCCAGCCTTGAAAAAAGCAGGTCTTCCTGCTTCTTCTCAAAGGGCCCTCAGAGTAACTGAAATGCTCAAAACAATACACTTCGAAACCTGTCTGTACAGCAGTTTCTTAAGCACTTAGTTTGCCTCTTTCATGTTAACCCAAGTGTGAAAAGTGCTCTTCGGCAACAGATCTCTTCTACTGCGTGTGTAAGTGGGAGTGAACTCCTTTCTGTCTCTGAGGGTGAACCAGTGTGATTTTGTAATCGGTCGCTGCGGAAGTCAGCCTGGGAAGTTCACAGGATGAGAAGAGGAATCGTATCTTTAATGGAGTTCTGAAATCTCTCAGCCACAAGAGATTATGCACCTGGCAGGTGTGGCTTAACATACTGAGTGAAGAAAAAGCTATTTTTGCTGTCAACTATCATAAGCGGAGGAACTTTCTGTCCAAGATCTGTCATTAGAATTGGATCTTGAGGCAAAGTCCACCATGCCAGGTGATTACCCACGAAGCAGAAGATGATGAGGTACCAGGCTTCGCTTCAGTTCAGGAACTTATATTCCTCTCAATGGGCATTGTTTGGTTCTTTTGGTTTTAAACTACATTTGAAACGAATCACTCCCATTGTTAAGTGAACAAAGCAATTGTTAAGTGAATTTTACTTCCCTCGGTGACTTTGCTTGTCAGAAGCCAGCTGGTAAGATTACAGATGGTGATCACAAGATCCCGGCACACTGTCATAAATACATGCAGTTGCCCAAATTTTGATTGTGTCACGATGAAGATGCTGCAACGGTTGCAAGCGTGAAAACTGGTCATAAGTCACAATTGTACCTTTGATGGTCACTAAACAAATGGTTATAAGTCAAGGATTTCCTGTATTCTTTTCTGCAACAGAATGTATTTCCGAAGAGGAGGAGGACCCCTGTGAACTCACTAAATCCAAGACCCCCCCAATTCCATAATTGCACCATTACAACTTCTCCCCTCTGGCACGTTCTGGGTCTGATCGGATCTAGGTCTCTTCTGATCTCAGCAGAGGAGGCACTTTGATGCCATTTTCACCAACCACATTGCACCCGGCTGCAGTGATACATTGTGAAAACCAGCATCCCAATGTCTTAGCCTATGACAGGGGTAGGCAACCTTGGCTCTTTTATGACTCGTGGACTTCAACTCCCAGAATTCCTGAGCCAGCATGGCTGGCTCAGGAATTCTGGGAGTTGAAGTCCACGAGTCATAAAAGAGCCAAGGTTGCCTACCCCTGGCCTATGACTTTAACAGAATAGCCGAGTTGGAAGGGACTTTGGACGTCTTCTAGTCCAGAACTCCCCAACCTTTCTGGGTTGGCGGCCCTGAGGGAAAGGGAGAAGCAGAGAAATGTAGGGAAATGGATGAGCACACAGCAGCAGTGCTAGCACCCATGCGCATGCGCAAGTAGGGCCTGCGTACCCATGGCGGCGCTGGTGCCCGTATGCATGCAGAAATGGGCCATTAGTGCCTACAGGCTGGCGGCAGCGCTAGTGCCCCCAAGCATGTGCAAACGGGGCCGCTAACATCAGTGCAGCGGCACTAGTGTGAGTGGGGAGGTTGCGTGCACGTGTGTGCACACTCGCCAGCCATTCCTGTGGCCACAGCCCACAGGTTGGGGATCCCTGTTCTAGTCCAACCTCCTGCTCAAACAGGAGACCTTATACCATTTCAGACAAGTGGTCGTCCAATATCTTCTTAAAAACAACAATGATGCAGCTCCCACAACGTCTGCAGCTAATTGTTCTCACTATCAGGAAATTTCTCCTTAGTTCCAGGTTGGTTCTCTCCTTGATTGGTTGCCATCCATTGCTTCTTGTCCTGCCCTCAGGGGCTGTGGAAAATAGGTTGTCCCCCTCTTCTTTGTGGAAACTCCTTAGATATTGGAAGACTGCTATTACTGCCCCAAATCTGACATCTCTCTTAAAATCTCTGTTGACAGCTGGGGAACAATTTAACTGCAATTATGTATGCAGGAAATCTGTGGTAAATGTGAATTAGCCTGGTTCTGGTCTGTTGAAAGAAAAATCTTCTTCAGGGTCCAGTCCAAGCTGGGAATAAATAAACTGCAACATTCTTTCTAAAGCAGTCTCCAATTTGTTTATCTTCATCAGGTCAGTGCCAATTCTGGGAGTAGAGGGTGATGGACAGGCACTCCTCGAATCAATATCTTTTGGGAGGAGGCCTGGAGCCTTGGAGATCGGAGCTGCCAAGAATCCCCATTTGATTAAGCGGCAGGCAGCCTAACTAGGTTTGCAGGGGGCAGAGGCAGTCAGCGAGGTGTCTTGAAAAGGCCTTATTTTCTGTATAAATAGGCGCTGTATTGTGCCGGTACATTTTGCTTCCTCTTTGAAAGTTTGTTTCATTAGATAGACTTTGCAGCTTGTTTTTAGCAAAGCTGGAGCTGAAGGATGTCGTAACTTCTGCAGACGTTCGCATTTGGATAGGTCTCAAGGGGTGATGCTCTGAGCCCGGCTGTGCTCGGATTCCTTGAATAGGCAAAGAGAAACAAAAGGCTAATAAGCTATAGTGGAATGCAGATTTAATCTACTGGGAATTAATACAAATTGCTATTTTAAACCATAATGGTGATATTGTGCCAGCCACCATGGTGTCATCTTTTCTTTTTTTCTCTCTCTCTTCTCTTTTTCTATTTGATACTCATCCAAGATTTCCTGTTGTGTATGATTTAAAGGCAATATAAAAAGCGTCTTAAATGAAATAATGTTGAAACCAATGGATATTTCCAACCTAGATGTAAGAACAGCTTTAATGAGTATGGAAATCTAATGGATAAAGCACCAGGGAATGAACGTGTGACCCTATGTGTATCATAAAAAGAATTCATTCATGCACTTTCTGGATTGTCTCATTACAGCATTGTATTGTCTCCATCTTGTATTGTCTCTTCAGGAGGTTATCTCTGTGAATATTGTTGGACTTTAATTTTACCTTGTTAGGGGTTGCTGTAATTATTACCAGTGCAAATTGTTCTTGACACTGTTAGGAAAACTGCACATTTTATAAAGTTTAAACTCTTTAAACTTTAAACAGCAATTTAATTCTTTATGTCTGACTTTTACTATAAATAAATAAGTAAATAAGTAAGTAAATAAGTAAATAAATAAGTAACTAACTAACTAACTAAATAAATAAATAAGGACATTTTTATGAACATTTGCTGCAAATATTTTTCTTTTACTTTTATTCCTCAACTTAGGACCACCTGGAGGAAACGGTCTATCTAGACCCGCTCCAGTCGGGCTTCAGGCCGGGATACAGCACGGAAACGGCATTGGTCACATTGGTAAATGATCTCTGGAGGGCCCGGGACAGGGGTTGTTCCTCTGTCCTAGTTCTTTTGGACCTCTCAGCGGCTTTTGATACGATGGACCACGGTATCATGCTGCGGCGTCTGGTTGAGTTGGGAGTGGGAGGCACGGTTATACGGTGGTTCTCCTCCTTCCTCACCGACCGCACGCAGTCTGTATTGGCAGGGGGGCAGAGGTCGACCCCAAGGCCCCTAACTTGTGGGGTGCCACAAGGGTCGGTCCTCTCCCCCTTACTGTTCAATATTTATGTGAAGCC
>NW_015386396.1:464248-476456 GCF_001527695.2 Protobothrops mucrosquamatus
CTCTGTCGGAGCACCCACCCTCTGGAACGAGCTGCCCCCAGAGATCCGGGTGATTCCGGATCTCCCCTCCTTCCGCCGCGCCCTTAAGACCTGGTTGTTTCAGCGGGCAGGACTGGCCTAGGGGTATTTTAAATTGGTTTTAGCCAAATTTTAGTAGAAGCGGCCGATTTAAATATTTATTTTTAATGATTTTTTAAAAAACTTTGTATTGTATTGTATTAAACTGTTTTTAACTGGCTGTAAGCCGCCCTGAGTCCTACGGGAGAAGGGCGGGGTATAAATATAATAAAATGAAAAATGAAATGAAAAATGAAAATGAAATAGAGTCGAAAATATATATTGTTAATTGAGACATTTGTTCAATAAGTTTTGTCCCATTTTACGACCTTTCTCGCCTCAGTTGTTAAGTGAATCACCATGGTTGATAAGTTAGTAACATGGTTGTTAAGTGAATCCGGCTATCTCATTGATTTTGCTCGTCAGAAGGTCGTAAAAGGTGATCACATGACCTTGGGACATAGCAACGGTCATAAGTATGAGCCGGTTGCCAAGTGTCTGAATTTTGATCACATGACCATGGGGTTGCTGCAAAGATCGTAAGCGTGAAAAATGGTCATGTTGCTTTTTTCAGTGCCGCTGTAACTTTGAACGGTCACTAAATGAACTGTTGTAAGTCGAGGACTACCTTTATTTTCTGCTGTTTCAACATCTAAAATAATTAGATCTACAGAAGTGGTATACAGTATATTCTAAATGTCTCATCTAAATGCTCTTCTATTTCTTGATTTACAAGTGACTGTTCAAAATGATGAAATGGCCTTTGTGGTCTCCCTACAACCCAGACTTGATATCGTGATCACATTTTAGGCTCTCAGCAACTTGCCTGCATTAAGGCTGTCTGCAGTGTCCTGTGGTCACATAACCACAGTTCACGACATATTTTGTTTTGAATCCGGTGTACACAGTATTTCCAGTTTTCCAGCAAAAAAAAAAAAGCCCATTGCAGACATTGGATTTATTTATTGATCAACATATTCACTTAATGACCATGTGACCCACTTAGCTATCGCTACAAAAAAGATCATTAAAATCAGACACAGTCACATGGTGACCCAGTTAATGACCAGCATGACTTCCAGGCTCAATTAGGGTCAGGTAGTCCTCAATGTATGATTACAATTAAGCCCAACATTTGTGTTGCTAAGCAAGACAATTGTTAAGTTAGTCATGCCCCATTTTATGACCTTTCTTGCCACAGTTGTTAAGTGAATCACTGCAGTTGTTTAGTTAATAACATGGTTGTTAAGTGAATCTGGCTCCCCCATTGACTTTGCTTGTCAGAAGGCTGCAAAAGGTGATCACATGATCCCTGGACACTACAACCGTCATAAATACATGCCGGTTGCCAAACGTCTGAATTTTGATCACATGACCGTGAGGATGTGTGAAAAGCAATCATAAGTCACTTTTTTCAGTTCCATTGTAATTTCAGTCACTAAAAGAATGGTTGTTAAGTCAGGGACTGCGAGTATCTGTACAGGGTAATCTTTATAGCTGGGGGCTTTTTTTTTCAAACCAGGAAGTTTAAATAAGGAAGAATGCAAAAAGTTTCCATTTCTCCCCACTTCACATTTGCAAGAGATGATCTATTCAGAAAATCATGGGGAGAGGAATAGATCGGGACAAATACAGTGTCTGTGCCTTTTTTTTTTTCATGACCTCACTACAAAGCCAGTTGGGATTTTGATAATAAATCCAGGTGCTTGGAGTCAGCATTATTCTGAGCTTTTCTCTATGGATGCTGACCAGTGGACCAACTCCTATTCAGACAAACAGAAACCTCATTTTTATAAGTTGCACAAACATTGGAGCGTTTTATGTCAAATATTTGTACTAGAAACCAGATGGTATTGAGCAAAAACTTCAAATACTTTTGGGGCTGGGGAGCACATATAGGATTTCGAACAAATGTCCTGTGTAGTATCCCAAGATGGTTACAAAGGGGGCCAAGGTTAGGACAGCCTCAAAACAGTGATTACTTCAGAAAATAAACAAGGTGAAAAGAATAACAGAATAACAGAGTTGGAAGGACCCTGGAACTAGAACATAGAACAATAGAATTAGAAGGGACCTTAGAGATCTTCTAGTCCAACCCTCTGCTCAAGCAGCAGACCTTACATCATTTCAGAGAAATGGTTGTCTAGTCTTTTTTGTTTTGAAAGCCTCCAGTGATGGAGCACTCACAACATCTGAAGGCAAGCTATTCCATTGGTTGATTGCTCTCACCGTTAAGAATTTTCTTCTTAGTTCTAGGTTGCTTCTCTCCTTGGCTAATTTCCATTCATCGTTTCTTGTCTTGCCTTTTGGTGCTCTGGAAAATAGTTTGATCCCCTCGTCTTTTTAGGAGGCCCTCAAATATTGGAAGACTGCTATCATGTCTCCCCTAGTCCTTCTTTTCCTTAGACCAAACATACCCAATTCCTGCAACCATTCTTCATATGTTTTAGTCTCCAGTCTCCTAATCATTCTTGTTGTTCTTCTCTGCACTCTTTCCAAAGTCTCAATATCGTTTTCTATATTGTGGTGACCAGAACTGGATGCAGTATTCCAAGTGTGGTCTTACTAAGGTTTTGTTAAGCAGTACTAGAACTTCATGTGATCTTGAGTCTATCCCTCTATTAATGCAGCCTTAATATATCTATATATCTATATCTATATCTATATCATCTATATCTATATCTATATATCTATATCTATATCTATATCTATATCTATATCTATATCTATATCTATATCTATATCTATATCTGTCTGTCTGTCTGTCTGTCTGTCTGTCTATCTATCTATCTATCTATCTATCTATCTATCTATCTATCTATCTATCTATCTATCTATCTATCTATCTATCTATCTATCTATCTATCTAGAGATAGAGATAGAGATAGAGATAGAGATAGAGATAGAGATAGAGATAGATAGTGATAGAGGGTCCTTGGTATTCTCTAAGCCGGTTGTTTTCTCAGAGAGCACCAACTCATTTCAACCTTTTATTGTAGATATATATCTATATCTGATATAGATATGTAGATATAGGTATAAATATATAGATAAATATATAAATAGGTATAGATAGATATATATTCAGCTTCTAAAGCTGCTCATCTCAGTCAATGATTCTGTATGGCTTACAGCTCAAAAAATGTAATCAAAATACAAAAATATTTTAAAACAATAAAATCAATTTTAATTATGGCATAAAATGTTTTTATAGCTTTCTTTATTGTACCCCACCCAGAGACACATTTGTGAATTAGGTGGCTATATGTGATGAATAGATGAGTGAGTGAATGAATAAACAAATTATCAAAACAAAATAAAATACAAGATAGAAGCCATGGATGTTCTGGACGTTCTGCCAAAGGAAGACAAAGACATTGAAGATGACCTGTCTGTAATACAGGGCTCTTCTGCCAGGAGCGATTAGAGAAAGGGGGTCTCTTCTACACGCAGCTACTCAAACTTTGTATGCTGATGGAAGAATTGTCCTCAAACAGCTTGTGAGTAGCTTTTGCTTCATTCATGCTGTGCCAAAGTGGAGGTCCCCTGGCGATCACAGTGCTGTGGTGAGTTTCTTTTTTGACTCCATTCTAATAGTTTTACCTCTGCAAAAGTGGCAGAATACAGTAACTGTGCTCAGCTGGTGTCGAGGTGCTTCAGCAGGGCTAGCACATTGTTCTCAGCGATGCAGCGTTGATTTCTATGGACTCCAACAGGGCTGTCATGGAAATCTGTCTAACAGAGCATTTTTTGCCAACATCCCCTGCAGCATTCTTGCCATCTGCTTTGCAGAAACCCTTCTGTTCTGATTCCCAGCAATGTTTTTGGCAAGTGTGAGCTGAGCCACCCACATTTTTTTCCTTATAACTGCCTCTTTCTCACTCCCCTTTTACAATTTGGCCTGCCCATGGTAATTTTTTTGTTTATCTCTCCTATCCCTATGTGTCTTCTATAGCAAATGTTTTCTGCCTCTTCTTGAACGTGCCCCCCCCCCCCCGCCAAACCACCTCTGCTGCCTTCCCCACTGTTGTGCTTTCCTTTATTAGGCCATGTGCCATCTTCTTTTTGCACTGACTCTCAAATGAATAAAATACTTGTATTTTAAATATTTTATTAGTTTTCCAATTTTACATTTGAGTTTTTAAAAAGCAACATCGTGACTGGGTTACAATAGTTCAATAACAAAATCTTAGTGCAAATCTCAGTTTACAACATCGAATATTTCTTCTCTTTTTCCCTTAACATTTACAGTCTCATATTCGGGTTAGTACATTTCTAATTATATCAACTCAATAAGAACATCATTATTACATTTATCAATAGATTTTTTAGTTTATAATATCTTAATTACCTTCAATCTTCATAAATAATCCGTATCCTGTTATCAATTTTACTCAATTTTTAATTTCTTATCAATATTCCAATTTAACCTTTAATATTTATAATTTCCAGATTTTGGGTAATCAAAATTTCCCTTATCTCACTTCATAACAAACTATAATATCCAAAATATATATTTTATCTGTTTGAATATAATCTTGTTCTATTTCCTAAGAGTTATCTATTTCCTATCTTATTTAATCATCTACTTAATAACACAATATCCCCTTTAATAAATCAAAACCATTATATATATTGCCTGGGTTAATCAATAAATCAAACATATTCATAATATTTAACTTTCTTTTCCCTTTTAAGTCCAATTTAAGTCCAAATATTAAGCCGATAAAATCCTTATTTTCAGCTAGTTTCCAAATATTATAAATCTAATAACCAAAAGTCCCCTTATCTCAACATCTCCCTTTAACCCTCTAGTTGGCAATATAAAATCCCCTCTAATAGGTCAAAATCCCAGTTTTTTCAACCTTATTCTAGCTTTCTTCCTTTGCCAATTAGGCTTCCATATTAGCGCCTTTAAATCATCAAATAGATCTCCCTCTATAAATGAATAGAATACTTTACTGACCAAGTGTGATTGGATATACATTTTTTCTCCTGTGCATAAGCTCTCACTGTACATAGATACAACAAAGTAATATAAGATACCAATAGGAGAAGATAGTAGAAAAGATGAGGAGGAGAATAATAATACAGTCATATTGCATAGGTAAATATCCTTAGACATAAGACAGAACTGTGGGAATTAGGTGTTCAGCAGAGTGATGGCATGGGGGAAAATCTGTCTCTATGTCTAGTTGTTTTGGCATGCAGTGCCCTATAGCGGCATCCTGAGGGGAGGAGTTGAAACAGTTTTATGTCCAGGATGTGAGGGGTCTGCAGATATTTTCACAGCCCTCTTTCTGCCTCATGCTGTATACAGGTCCTCAATGGAAGGCAGGCTGGTTGCAATTGTTTTTTTCTGCAGTCCTAACTATCTGTTGAAGTCTGTGTCAGTCCCGTCTGGTTGCTGTACCAAACCAGACAGTTATAGAAGTACAAATGACAGACCCAATAATTCCTCTGATGAACTGTATGAGCAGCTCCTTGGGCAGTCTGAGCTTTCTGAGTTGATGCCAGAAGAACATTCTTTGTTGTGCCTTTTTAGTGATGTTCTAATGTTAGGTGTCAAATGCAATGTCAATTTTTTAGCTTCCCAGTGCAAATCAGAAAACTGGGCTCCTAGCTACTTTGCTTTGACATCTACCTGTTCACCACAGTGAATCTGGAGGATAGTCTGGCTTCCTCTTCCCACTTCTTTTGGAGAACACAGCTCCAGGACTCCGTTAGACATGAGTGATGAGCAAGAAACCTGATGGTAATACATTTATAAAACTTTCCATTTATTTTGCTGGGGAAGCAGTGGGTAATTGTCTTTCTTAAGGGGGGAGTTGGAATCCACAAGTCATGTTGTCTTGTTAACATGGGGCTTCTTTGTACCCTGTCATAGCAAATAGTAGCTTGAGAAGTCATGCAAAGGTGGAACATGTGGCTTCAATGCAACCTCTGAAGGGCAAGAATTGTGCTAGTAGTTACAGGACTTCATGTGTTATTCCCAGACAAGCCCTAAGTCAGCTGGGAAGTTTGCTGGCCAGAGCTCTATATTCACTTCCATCAGCATGTCTTATAACCGGTCTTTATAGCGTGCTACCTTGATTACAAGAGGTTGCCATTGATATCATTGCACGATACACAATGTCAGTGCACATCCTAGTATTGTGGTATAGACTGTTTTTCCCCCCACTCCATGAATGTGGTTACTTCAAATATGGCTTCAGTTTCCTCTGCCAAGTTGATTTGCGCTTATCCTGGGTGCAATTCTTGCTTCCTTGGACTTCTTGTTGTATCAAGAGTGGCTCTTCTGCAGACAGCACAGCGAGACACAGACGTTGCATGAACAGGTTGCTAAAATCTTCATCGCTGAAGACCTATGCAATAAATAAAAAAATAGGGGGACAGCAGAAGGAGAATGTCTACACTTGCATTTGGGTCTCCTTTTTTTTCTAGAATACAGGTAGTCCGCTTTTGCCATAGTGTGCAACCTTTCTTGCCACAGTTGTTAAGTGAATCACTGCAGTTGTTCAGTTAGAAACATGATTGTTAAGTGAATCTGGCCTCACCATTAACTTTGCTGGGTCAGGAGGTCACAAAATGTGATCACATGACTCCCGGACACTGTAACCATCATAAATACATGCCAGTTGCCAAGCGTCCAAATTTTGATCATCTGACCACAGGAATGCTTCAATGGTCATAAGTGTCAAAAGCGGTCATAAGTCACTCTTTTCAGTGCCTTTTTGAATGGTCACTAAACAAAAGGCTACAAGTTGAGGGCTACCTGTAGATTATACAGAGACTGCCCATAAGAACAACAGTTTGTTGAATATGGGATTTGGGGGGAAATGGAAATGAATCGGCTTCCAGCTACTTAAATTTCAACCTGCAGTCAATGAAATCAGCGGAACCACAGGCCTAGCTGTGACAAGCCATATTTGGGTAGCATGCCAGTTTCATCAACAGGCTTGCTTTCACTTTGCTTCCCATCATCTGAATGCCCCCATCTATGCCAATCACAATGGTTGGTGGGATGCAGCAGTGCTGAGCTAGCTGCTTGACAGCATGCAAAACTGCTAGTCAGCTCCCTCTAGCTAGAAGGAAAACAGAATGTATGATGGGAAAGAAACATTAGCAAATGCTGTTTTCCCTTGGCCCTGTGCCCTCTGCCAAAAATGCTCAAACACTTCACATCACATTTCTGCAGAGTGTTAAAGAGGCAGGTGTCATTTGCCCTTTGATGCCCAGCCGCCCACTGAAGGACTGTGTAAGCTACACATGCAGTGGATTAGCCAGTGTGAACCAGGAGAATTTATGCACCATTGAGCAGGGTGGTGGAATTCATGCAAGCAGAAACCCTGAGCTCCATTGCCTCATGTAGGGAAGACAAGCTGAATGCAAAGCAGTTACATTTGTTTTCCAGATAATCTGACCTCATCATTTGTAGAACAGACCAAACAAACCCTTTAAAATCCCCGGAAAATCCCTTCCAGTTTATCTCTGCATATCCCTGCCCAGTTGGAACAAAAATGCAGCAATGATCCAGTTCCAGGACATTGGAGAAATCCATCTCTTTTAAGCTATTCATCATCTGTGCTGAGAAGTTGAGCAATCTAGGGAAGGGCAATAATTTTTCTGCAGACACAAATATTTTGAGTGGAGAAAAAAAAATTGGACGCAAGAATAGTGAGGCATCTCTACTCCGCTGAAACTTAAGCTGTGCTGGATAGAGAAAAAGTGGAAATGGCTGAGCTGCCTTGGCAGCAAGACGGGGTGATAGCAGGCAGGTCTGAAATACAAACCCTGGAAATTTTTGTTTGGGAGGGATAAATGAGGGCAATGGGAGAATCCAAACAGTCAAAGGTATCAATAATTTTGATTCAAGGTGGTATCGGAGGAATAATCAGAGTTTATATGAATCCAGTGCACTCGCCATTAGCACCCCTAAGACTGAAAATCAGGCTTGTCAGATGCTATATTTTTTCTATCCTGCTCTATGGAGTAGAGAGTTGGTCTCTGACAGAAGGCCACCTGAAGAGACTAGAAGCATTTGAAATGTGCATTTACAGGTGTCTGTTACGTATAAGCTGGGTTGACAAGATCAGAAATGAGGAGGTGATAAGCCGCCTGGGAAAGCCAAGGGAAATAATCAAAACAATTAAAAAACGGAAATTAGAATATTTCGGACATGTGATGCGACACCCAGAAAAATACGGCATACTCCATTTAATCCTCCAGGGAAAGATTAAGGGCAAACGAGGTCTAGGCAGAAGAAGAACATCGTGCCTTCAAAATCTAAGGGATTGGTTTGGACAAAACTCAGCAGCACTTTTTCGTGCAGCTGCTGATAAAAACAGCATCGCCAACATGATCGCCAACATCCGATAACGGATATGGCACAAGAAGAAGAAGAAGACCAGACATGTGGTCCAGGTCTTCTGAGGAGCAAGAAGGGTGGTAGTAAACCAGAGTGAAGAAGCAGAGAAGTTCTGCTTATTCTTTTCACTTGGACTAATAACACTATTCCAGGTTCTCTGTCCAGAGGATCAGAACCAGAGGGTAGAAAAGACAGTGTCCTGAAAATGCAATCACTTTGGTTTATTGATCTAGTGGTTAAAGCACCAGGCTAGAAGCCAGGAGACCATGAGTTCTAGTCTTGCCTTGGGCACATAAGCTGTCTGGGTGATTTTAGTCTAGTTACTCTCTTTTCAGCCCAACTCACCTCATTGAGTTGTTGTTGTGGGGAGAATAGAAGGAGGAAGGAATATTGTGTATGTTCACCGCCTTAGTTATTTATAAAAAGGCAGGACATCAATCAATCAATCAATCAATTAATCAATCAATTAATCAATCAATCAATCAATATAATATAATATAAACCTCTCCCCCTCCCCTCACCACACACTCATGTCAGAACATGGGTGATACAACTGTAGGCAAGGGTTGTAACAGCCATCAATCAGCCTTGCTAATGCATTCCTCATCTAAGACACTGTAGTGACTTCCCAGCAAACCCGCTATTTACCATTTGTGAATTATATACTGATAACACTTGCTCACCAAAGAGTGAGCAACCTCTTGGTGGCACATCAGTGACATCTCAACATTGTACCAGGGTGGAAGTGATTGTAGGATCACTAGCCTCAAAGTAATGTGGGCAGCAATGCCTGATACATCTTGGGAAACATCCATTGCTGGGTCAAGAGCCATAGTGGGAAAGATTTCAGGTTTTTTTGGCGGGGGGTTGACTAATGAAAAGAATGGAGAGTGGTAGGAAGGACATGGATCAGACAATGGTAGGAAGGAAATGTCAGGAACCTCTGCTTTTCTTATGAAATACCCCTGCACCCTTCGTGTTCTTCCAATCTAACTTAATAATAACCAGCAGATGCAGGGAAAAACACTCTAGTAAATGAGAAGCGAAGCCTACTTGGGACATAAAATTGTCATCAGTGAGAACATCATGAGCCAGTATAAGGCCAGCATGGGAAGAGAGCTGCAGTGAAACCAACAGCCATCTGGAAGTGCCCTCAAGCCATTAAAATGATTCAATGTGAAATAATTTACTTTGTGAGGAAGGAGGCCAAAGGCGGCTGGAGGAGCAAAACAGGCAGGTTGTTTGAGGGCAGTGCTGCACTCTGGAATGTTCTCAAGGGCTGACATTGTCTGGAACTCAATAAACATTGTCACCCAATCTCAGGCAGTAGCAGCAGCACACTTTGCTTCAACTAGGGGCAGGAGTTGTTGGGTTGCACTTGACTTGTGGTCCTGAACAGGTCCGAATAGGTTTCATCTTCTTATACAGGATGGCAAAGAGCCTGCTTAGTAATATGGCCCTTCTAGGACTTGCAATTGGGAGATGCTCCCCATCTCCATTTGGACTGCTATTATTAGGAACTTAGGAGAAAGAAAACTTACTTATAGTAAACTTCATTTACTATAATAAATGAAGCAAAGCACACTTTGCTTCAACTAGGGGCAGGAGTTGTTGGGTTGCACTTGACTTGCGGTCCTGAACAGGTCCGAACAGGTTTCATCTTCTTATACAGGATGGCAAAGAGCCTGTTTAGTAATATGGCCCTTCTAGGACTTGCAACTGGGAGATGCTCCCCATCTCCACTTGGACTGCTATTACTAGGAACTCAGGAGAAAAAAAAACTTACTTATAGTAAACTTCATTTATTATAATACAGTAAATGAAGCAAAGTGGGAGCATCTCTACTTTCAAAAGAGCTTTTGCCTCGTAGAATGGAAGTGTAACTACTTATTTCTAATGGACAGATGGATGGTGATGATAGCAGATATTCAAAACATTACATGTGGCAATCCTAACTCTTTTAGGAGCATTAACACCAAACATTTCAGAGTGGGAGTTACTTTAACAATGAAGAACCTTGTTAACAACTAATTGACATTTCCAGTATCTTGAAATGCAAAGTAAAGTCTAAGTAAGTGATTGTCCTGTAACCACTCTTATCTTTTAATTTTCCCATTGTTCTTTTTGTTTCTGTTTAGTTTATGATTTATGTCTCCTCTCTGCCACACAGATGCACTCATGAGATTTTGGACAGCTCCTATTTTTCCTAACAAGACTGTAATTTTCACTTTTTAAGTGGGAACTACTCAGCAAAAACCCTGCTGTGTAAGACCTACATTAACTATGAAGAAGCCCAGCCCTCTCCCCCACTTTAGTTCTCTTTCTTTTCTTTTCTTTTTTAAAAAATGAAGGTTTGATTTATACCTTACCTTCATCTTGGAACTCTTCCCATTGTTGATAAAGAGCACTCTTCTCATTTATATCTAATAGAAATTTCTGTCATTCTAATCTATTAGGCCATTTTCTAGGTTTATATGCTCAGCATTGTTCCATTTGAGCAACATCTCCCCGGGAAATGCTTTGAATGAATGCATGTCATGCACCTGTTTGTGCTGAATCTGTAAATTAAAAAGTCAGCAGGATTGTAATAAAAGGACATTATCTGATGTTGTAGTCCACTCATCCTTCTAACTTCAGCTAAAGTAATATTTGAACTAATGCAATCAAGGCCAGAACTGAAAAATCATCAAATCATTCAAAGTATAGATTGTGCAAAGAGGCAGAAGAAACAGTAGATCGCATACTTAGCTTGCACAAGAAGATTGCACAAACTGATTACAAACAACAACATAACACAATCGCCAAAAGTATTCGCTGGAACATCTGTAAAAATTATCATGCGACAGTAATGAAAAATTGGTGGGAACATAGTGTTGAAAAAGTAGTCAAGAATGAGCAGATTAAAATATTGTGGGATTTCCAAATACAAACTGATAAAGTCTTGGTTCATAACATACCAGATGTAACAGAGGTTGAAAAGAAGAAAGTGTGGATAATGTATGAGGCTATACCAGGAGATAGTAGAAGACAAAGAATAGGAGAAAATCACAAAATATCAAGATCTGAAAATCAGAGTTGAAGGAGTATGGCATAAATTGGCGGTGGTGGTCCCAGTGGTTATCAGCACACTGGGTCACACCAAAAAATATTGGATGGCACTTAGGAAATCTGCACATTGACAAAATCTCCATCTAATTATAAAAGGCCACACTGCTCTGCATATATACTACACCAAATACATTATGATATCTTAGGTTCTTGGGTATTCTCAACATGCTAAATCCTAGGTTCTCAAAGCATACAGTATGAAGGCCTACAGCAGTTAAAAGAACTGGCAGCTATGATTTCACATTTTTGTATATATAATAATAAATGCCAAATCCAGTCTAAACATCTAGCTGACCAACCATCATAATAGTAGAAGACAAGAAGTGGGGGAAAAAAATCACAAAATACAAAGACTGGCAAATAGAAGTAGAATGACTGGGACAATAGAAAGCAATGATGGTATCAATAATAATAGACATTAGACATATTGGGTGCAATCCCAAAACAATCGGAGCACTACTTGAACACTCTCGGTATTGACAAAATCACCATCATTCAATTGTAAAAGGCAGCTTTAGGTGGAACAGCTTACATCTTGTGATGATACCTCTAACAACATCAAATAACAACATTTCCCTTTCCCAGGCCCTTGGGAAGGACCCGATAGGTGGACAGAAAAGCCAAATCCAGTTTAAACATCTGGTTGACCAGGCAAAAAACAACAATAGTAGAAAA
>NW_015386396.1:476556-510100 GCF_001527695.2 Protobothrops mucrosquamatus
GTTGTATGACGTGTGTGAGTTCCGGCACCTTTTTTTTTTTTTTTTTTAGAAAAAAAGCACTGATCAAAAGTGATGTCAGGTGTCTGAACCAGGCAGTAAAATCAACCCAACTTCCATTTGGGATTTTTAATGTGCAACTGCCCAGCTTCATTTATGCAATCTGTATGGACTGGTGGATTGTAGAGAATGCCATTTTCTGTTAGTAACTTTCCTGCATTTTCTATTGACAATTGTGTGTTCCCATGATTCTGACAGGCAGCTGAGGTCTATTATCAGTGCCAAGGAAATTTATTATTGATCTTTGATGTAACATTATGAATGTTTGGGGAAAGTTTAATCACCCGTCAAACATTGTTGATTGAAGAAGAATGTTTAATTGACCCCACAGACAGCTAGCTCCTTCCAGCTTTCAGTGGAGGGGGAATATGTTGTCATCTCAGAATGAGTTGCATGATCTAGCGGACTTACAAAGCTCTAAATGAAGCAACAACATCATAAAAAAGATGGATTATCTGATAGACTGCATATTTATGAAACCTCCAGTTATAAAACAGTGATGGGAATACTGTAAATTTTGTGGATCCCTGCTGCCAAGTTTGTAAAAGTTTGTAACTTGAATCTCAGTTATATAAATTTGACAGCACATTAAAGAATTTATGGGAACGGAATTAAAACATCTCCATATTTAAACACTGTTCATCACTCACATTATGGTGACAATGGCAGAAGCTGGCAAGAGTTACAGCATATCTGACAATTTTGGAAATTGGAAGCCAGATCTGCCTTTTTGTAAAAAATCTTTGTTGTTGTTTGTCAGCCTAAACAATAATTTTTATTTGTATCTCTGTGTGTGTGTGTGGGGGGGGGGGGGGAGAAAAGACAAGACAAAACAAGACAAGACAAGAAAAGATCCCTTGTGGAACTCATCCCAACTCCATATTATACACATTATTAGTTCATATTATAAAAACTTCCAGTGTTGGAGCATTCACCACTTCTGGAGGCAGGTTGTTCCAATTAACCAGTGGAACAACCTGACTCCAGAAGTGGTGAATGCTCCAACACTGGAAGTTTTTAAGAAGAGACTGGAAAGCCATTTGTCTGAAATGGTATAGGGTTTCCTGCCTGAGCAGGGGGTTGGACTAGATGACCTTCAAGGTCCCTTCCAACTTTATTATTATTATTATTATTATTATTATTATTATTATTATTATTATTATTATTATTATTATTATTATTATTATAGTAATTGGGTTGTGAATCCTGTTCAATCTAATCATTATTCTTCACTATCTTAAATTGTCAAAGAATTATGCTTTATTTTTTTGTTGCAGGCTGCATACAATGTGCAAATCCTAATGAAATCACTTCTAATATGAACTCTGTTTTCAGTAGTGATAGGAAAATAATACGTCCTTAAGAAATTATAATATGTGAAGAAATGTGTGCTGCATAAACATTTTTGTGTCTTTACTTCTAACAGTTTCTAGTTATGCCAGTAGATGCCGAATTCATTAGTGTCGATGTCAAAATGCATAATGGAGAAAATACTGCAAAACATCTGTTTGTGTATTAGAAAATCCTCTGATGAGTTATACACTATTCTCTTTCTGTTAATTAAAAATGCCTTTTTGTTTGTTTGTCCTTTGGAAGATTCTGAATTCTTGTGGCTTGGGACAATTTTGCAGAACATCAATTGCTAACTATTTGTTATCAGTATGTCATCTTCAAAACAGGGTAGAGGGTATGGTTTTGCAGAAATTACCATGCTACAATTTCCAGACTGACTCACAAAAGATCACAATAGGGGCTGGTAAGGACTGTCAATCAACAAAATCAAGAAGGTCACACGTTCCCCAACTCTGCAGCCAAGTACTCTACTCCAACCTAAGACATGGAAGGAGTATTAGGTATGTTCGCTGCCTTGAGATATAATAAATAATTAAATAAATAAATAAATAAATATGGATGCATTTGAAATAGAGTGAATTTTCATAGGCTCAAACTGTTCTTTTAGCAGGTTATGAAATCCAGTTTGCAACAAGGACAACTTTCACCACTATTTTCAAAAATGCTGACTTTTTGATTGACTTTAATAAGCTAAGCCCAGCCAAGCAATTTTTAAAATATGCCAAAGTACTTTGGGAATAAAATAACATCTCTCTGGAAATATATTATTAGTCCAGAAATTGCCAACTGAATAGCTCATTCTCAAACCCACAGGCTGGAAGCAGACCATGGTTTGAATGGTGATGCTCAGATGTGCCATTTCAGGTTGGTTTCATTGACCACTTTACTGAGACATTTAGAGCAGACTAGAGAGTAGATGAGAAGCAGAGTATTCCAGGAAGAATGTGAATCTTAAAACACAATTTCCAATGTTTAACTATTTCTACACTCTTTCACACTTCAGGTAAGTTTTCTTTTGATTTTGCTGATATGTGTTTATAAGTTTCTTATCTCAGACCCTGATGGCTTGATTAAGTACCATTGTCGTTGTAGAAGAGTTTTTACATTTCAGTTAATAAATTTAATATATTTAAAAATGAAAAAAGCAAAACACAAAAATAATAGTGAAGATGATGTACACATTATCAAAGAGAAGGAAAAAACCCCATAAAATATGCTTTAGCAAAACAAGTGAAACAATACAACAAAACCCCCAGAATATAATTGGTTATGTGCCATTAAATCATTTTTGACTCTGAACAATCACATAGATAATATTTTCCCCATGATGACCTGTCCCTAACTTGGCCTTTTGGGTCTTCCAATGATGTAACTGAATCCAACCAGTAACTGTTATTCATTCTCTTCTCTTTCCTTTCATTTTTCCTAGCATTAGAGACCTGACCTAGAAATCTCCAGAGAATTAGGTCTTTATATAATGTGTCCAAAGTGGGATAAATTGAGCCTGGTAATTTGGACCTCAAGCGAAAAGTTTGGGTTGATTTTTTCAATGGTCCATTTGTTTATTTTCTTGGTTGTCCACAATATTGTCAGAAGTCTTCTTCAACACCAAAACTCAAAAGCATCAATATTTTTCCTATTTTGCTTCTTCACTAACCACTAGTTTTTCTCTTGCTTTTATTGATCTATATAGGGTCTCCTGCTTGGGCAGGGGGTTGCATTAGATGACATACAAGGTCCTTTTCAACTCTTATTCCAATTCTATTCTATTCTATTCTATTCTATTCTATTCTATTCTATTCTATTCTATATTCTCCTGTATAGTTTATGAATTTTCTGTTTCAGACACGAGGGGGTTTATATAGTAGACACCTTTAAACTAGCTGGCATCTGTAGTTCACAGTTTGTCTCACAATATAATTAGCTTTTGCTAGCATGTTTTGTAACAGATACTTTAAAATCCCAGGTGAAAACTGCTAGTTTTATGAGCAATCTTAAAATCTACCCCAATGTATCATGGTATTTTTAAAAAATATTTGCTCATTTTTGCTGGAAAAGAAATATTTTAAAACTTTTTTCTTTTGTGCAGAACAAGTTTCATCCTTAACTATACAAAATCAGCATTTGGTATTGTGGGACATATGTTCCGATTTATTTTTGATAGTTTTCATGACTTCTTCCTAAACTGTCGTGATTATTCTTTCAATTACTTTTTAAAGTTCTAATAAATTTCAACCGCAACATGTTGGATTTTGATCTGCTTTTTCTTCAATACTATACTAGTGGGTTTGCCTTTCTAGGCATTAATTTGACTTTAAACTACTTCCTTTTGTATTCCAGTTTAGATTTTGTAATCATTAGGACTATGTTCTTCACAGTTTTATTTGCAATTGTCATCTACCACCTCTGTTTCTGGGTATGTATAAACTGGTCAAAATACTTCTTGACTGAAGTATGTGATGTACGACAGTCAATCTCCTTGTTTAGTAATCAATCAATTCAGCTTGGGTTAAGTCAATTATTTTTGTAGTATATCTGATTACAGGGACTGTCCATGTGTTTATTGCTTTAACAATATTTCCATTATTTAGTTTAGATTTTAAAATTATTTGGGCTTCATTGATATAATTTGACCTAATAGATTTTGTTTAACCTGACATGAAATAAATCAGCTTCCATTAATCCTAAGTATTTGTAGTGTTCTTCAGGTGCCAGATGTTTAATGACATTTCCATTCATTTGCCCAACCTCCCTCATAATCTATCCTTCTACAATTGCAAAATTAGCACATCGGCTCAGGCCAAATTTCTTTTTTATATCTGTACTGAATATGTAGAATATGTAGACAGCATCTACAACACATCCTGCCCAATAGTGCCTAATTTCAGCTTTTGATTTATCATTGTAGGTCATCCATATAAAGCAAATTTGGGGGGCTTTTTGGGGTGACTTGCCCATAAAATACTTGGGAGTGGAATTGTACCAACATTAAAAGTGACAGACAAACATTGGGAGTGGAATTGTACCAACATTAAAAGTGACAGACAAAAAAATCCTTTTTTTTTTGGCTTCACTTTATTTTTGTTTTCTCCAAATCTTTCCCACTTACTACCCTGTTGGTTTTTGGTTTTCCCTGGAATATATGGACATTTCCAGAAATCTTCTAATATTCTGGCTTCTTTCAATAATTTCCTAGCATTTTCGAAGGCAACTATGCAGGAGTGAAGCAAATTTTTTTTTATGCTCTATGCAGGCCATTTTCTTATGCATTTTTAAAGGATTGCTTTGTCAATTAGTCGCTGGTCTTTCATGCCATATGAACCTTTGCAATCCTCTTTTGTTCCACTGGGAAAATTTCATTTTTTTCCAGGTCTATTAACTTTGGTATCATTCCAGTAAACACTCATAACGAATTATAAGCACGGCAATTTTGGGACTACAAAGACTTTTCAGATAATGTTGATCCACAGGACAAGGGAAGCACCAAGAAGATCTGCCTATACAGCCTCACCCAATGATATTGTATTTTTAGTGTGTTTCTTAGCCAAATGTGTCCCTGTGTGTGTCCGTTAGTATCCATTTTAGATGTGGGAGACGCTGTTTGAATACTTCTTTAGGGTCGAATGCATCCTTTTAAATATTATCATAGGGAGTTGTGTAGTAGTCTGGTATTGATCTATGAGTCACAATATAATTATGATGTATAAAGGATCACCATAAACAGCTGGAAAAATAATATGGAAAAATAAAAAGAAATGAATTGTTTTGAGAGGAAACAAATAGCTTAATAAGTTGGGATTAATCACTGTTTCTCAAACAGCCTCCTGAAAATTTCCAAGGAGATGAGGCTACATAATCAGAAATACACAGAATAAAGTGGGTTAAAATGATGGAGTTAATGATCCACCAAAGTTCAGAACAGGTCATAGATAATGTAAAGTACTACCAACTAAATAAACAGGCTAGATTAAATACCATGGGTCATTCATTAGCTTTCTCTTTATATATAGTCTTCTCATCTCTGGAAACAATCAGTGACTACAAAAGAATAGTGGATTGGTATGTTCTCTTACGACAATAGCTGAATCAAATAAAATACGTTGGAAGAACAAAGCCAAGTGGCAGGTCAATCAATGAGCAAGAAGTAGCACTACAGCTTTTGAGAGATCCAGAGTTCTCATTTAATAGTTATCAAATTATCAAACACACATACACAGAAACACATAGACACACAGAGAGACACATCCATGAAGTGATATCAAGCTGATGTTAATTCTTAGTGATCATATAGGTCCAGAATCAAATAGATCACACAAATCCTTTCTCTAGGATGATTTGCCCTCAACCTGATCTTCTAGGTTTCTCAAGGGTGCAGTTGCTGTTCATTCATCTTTTTAGCAGTAATCCTTTTTTTTCCTTTTTCCTGCTCCATTTCCCAGCATTGTGCACTTCTCAAAGGAACTGGGTTTTTGTTTAATAGTTCCAAAATATGGTAGTTTGAGCCTGATCTCAAGTGGGACCTTGGTATTGATTTGTTCTATTATCCACTTGTTTATTTGCTTTTGGCTATCTATGGCATTCTCAAGAATCTTCTCCAGCATCCAAGTCCAAAATTGTCAATACACTTTCAAAGTCCAACTTTTAGTTCCATAGAAAACAGTTGCCTACAGAATCTAATCTTTGCAAATGTGACTCACTGTTTTTTCCCCAAGGTCTTCTTTACCACCCTACCAAGCTCTAGTCTGGGACATATTTCTTGATTGCTAGTTCATTTACTGTTGATAGTCAACTCTAAAAAATAGAAGATATCCACTACTTCAGTGTCTTCATTAACTATTTTAAGGCTGCTTGCTTTACCTATTATCACTCGTTTGTTTTTTTTATTTTTAATCTTAGTCCCATTTTTCATTGTGCTCCTTGATGTAGGATTCAAATTGGGGTGAGATGGAAGGTCCTACATCGATTTAGCCACTCTATGCATCTGATGAGGTGAGATGCAACTCACAAAAGCTTATGTGGTTTTAATTAAACATGTTAGTTGGAAAAAAGCACTACTAGGTTTCTTCTGATTATTTTTGTCACTAAATTGCTTAATGATTTAGAATTTCAGAATTGGAGTCAATTGCCTTAAAAACCTCCGCTGTCCTTTAATTCAGGACTAATTTTAAGTGCTAGATAATGCTGGCCATTTGATTAGATTCTATGGGATGGATGACAGCACAAAGGACAGAAAGAAGGCTGACATCTGGCATGAAAAATGTGCAAGAATATGAATGGTATATGTTTTTTTAATATTATACCTTCAAGTGAATCTTAACTCCTGCTGACTGCCTGGGCTAGTCCCTTGCAGTTTTCTTGATAACCTTTGAAAGAGGTCTTCCAATGGCTTCTTCCTAGATATGAAGAAGGGAGTCAGTAGCCCAGCTGGCCTCATGCCTAAGGAGGGACTAGAACTCATGGTCTCCTAGTTTCCAGCTTGACAGTTTAACTACTATACCAAACTACCTCCCATGCAAATAAATAATAGGCCTTTCAAAGAAATAGGGTTCCCCTCCTGAATTTTGTTGGTGAACTAAGGTTTTTAATGATCTATTTATGTAAAATATTACCAGAAATGTTGATAATTTTAATTTTGCAAATGGTTCACAGTCATTTGGATAGCAGCCGTCGTTCCATCAGTAGGAAAGCCGATAACTCTTTCTGAGATATGTTGACACAGTATAACCTATAACGAGTCATCCTATGGAACGTTCAAGAGAAACATTTCCCATTATGTTACAAGCCCAGCTATTGGATGAGTCAAAAAGATAATGTTTGCTACAAAGTCTAAAAGCCTAGAGCGGAACCATCTTTTTTTCTATAAGCATACATCAACCCATAGTTCTTCATGCGAGGACAGGTCGAAGTTAAATAGGCAGCAAGAATATTTTATTTATTATGTCTCAAATACAGAATGCTATCTCTGGAGAAGTAGATCTTGCAAGCTGGTTGTCTTATATTTGGTCAGGCATTCTAGTAGGATTTAGTCCACTTCCGTTGGGTTGCTGTGCATTACTCTGCAATGTTATAGTTTGGTTTCTGTCCAGTGTTATAATTTGACTTTAAATATATTGTTCAAATTTATCTCTATTGTACACTGTATATAATTGTCTTTTGAATTCTGTTATGAAGGACAGCTTATCATCTGACAAAAAGAAAAATAATATTTTTTTTTTAAATAAAAAATTAAGAGATACCTTATGCCTACCTAATCAGCCTTCTCCAGGCTAATGCATCCAAACATTGGAGCATCTTTCATAATCTCAAACTAAGACAACATTGATATTAATCTGGAAGGCAACCAGTTGAAAAGGTGTAGTCCAGTTCAAACTACTCTGTGGGAATCTTCATACTCAGAAGTCCTGTCAAGCTAGCCTATACAGTATGGTGCTTACCGCTTCTCCTTTTTATTGATTGATTTAATTGATTGATTTATTATATTTATACCCCGCCCTTCTCCCGGAGGACTCAGGGCGGCTTACAGCCAGTTTAAAAACAGTTTGATACAAATACAAAATACAAAATTTAAGAGAATAATTAAAAATAAATATTTAAATAGGCCACTTCTATAATATACAGTCTATTTATAATATACAGTCTATAAATAATTCACAGACACTTCTAGGCAGCAGCTTCTCTCTTTCCTACAGCCAGATCTCAGGTACCTGAAGAAATAGGTATGTCTAGGCATCAAAGCAAGGACCATTGTCCTCACTGAATATATACCCTGGTTGGTATAAGTCAGGGGTAGGCAACCTTGGCTCTTTTATGACTCGTGGACTTCAACTCCCAGAATTCCTGAGCCAGACATACCATGCTGGCTCAGGAATTCTGGAAGTTGAAGTCCACGAGTCATAAAAGAGCCAAGGTTGCCTACTCCTGGTATAAGTGGAATCATGTTGTAGGTGACTGTGGAGAGAGTAACTGTGGAGCAATGAGAAGACATTGCTGGTATGAAATAAAAGATACAAAGTCTCGTTCTTGCTGCAGTGAACACCTGCAGCCCCCTGGTTATATAGGGAAACAGTGTGTGTGTGGGGGGGGTAGAGAATCATCAGCATGTGACCTTTTCTAAAGTTTTGTTTTATTTAATCATGTTTCTGGACCAAAAAAGGGCCACTGACAAAAAACAGACCAGCCTCGAATTTCTAAACAATCTCCCGATGTACTCCTTCTGCCTTAGAAATGAGAAATATGAGACAGATAAGACTGTGGGAAGACAATTTTTTTAGAGAGTCAAATTAAAACTATGTGACATAATTTATTTATACAAGTTTAAAACAGGTACCTTCCTCAAAAGGTGCGTACAGATGTGGTCAGTTGCTGTGGGTAAATTTAAGAGATGACTCAATTTTTATTTGAAACGCCACACTTTCTCTTACCCCTCACCAAAGGTTACTGAGAGTTTAATTTTTGTTTTGTTTTCCATATAAACAGGATGTGGCTACTTAAGCACTAAGTAGCCCCCAAAATAGTCTTCAGTGATCCGTCATGTCACCAAATATAAAAACCCTTTAGGCACATGCAGAGTTGGTCACCACCAGATTCTTAGGATTTGTTAGACCTGGTGCAGATTAACTGGGCCCATGAATGTTGTGTGAATGGAGAAAGAGGGAGCAGGTCAAATCAACACTAAACGTTTTCATAAGTACGCATTGTTCAGAACATGAAATGTTTATACTGTACTTCCGAGAATAGCTGACAATGTTGGTTGGCAATGTTCAGCTTTTCATGGTTGCTGTTCTTATCTTGCCTCCCTGCCATTGTCTCACCTGGTTAACCTGAGAGCCACAACAGCAAACCATAAATTTTCTTCCCTTTCTCTCTTGTTTATTTGCATCCTGCCTTTATTATTTTGACAAATAACTCAAGGCGCTGAACACATCCAACACATAATCCTCCTCTTATCTTCCCACAATAACCACCTTATGAGGTGAGTTAGGCTGAGAGAAAATGACTGGCTCAAGTCGCACGCATGCGCACACACGCCTTGGGTCAGTCACTCTTTCTCAGCCTGTGTGCGTGTGTGTATTTCCAAATAGGGAAATACTGTAAATTAGCAGAAGACTGCAGAATTACAGTATAACATAATGCCATGTGGTTTGTCTTAGTGTTATCACTCTTTTGTTTTCAATAGTATAAAATAACTTTTAGGCTGTAAGCTTCACCAAATAGGGTGACATTTATTTCTGAATAAAAATATGCAATATTATATTGTACATAGGTCTGACTGACTACAGATTTAAATACAGATGCTAAATGTAAGATCGCATTCCTGCTGCAGTCATTCACTCTGCTTATCCATTGCTCTTCTTTTTAATGGCAGAATCAATACAATTACACAAAGGCCAAGTATAAATCAGCTATATGCAAAATGCCTATGAAAGTACAACTAAGTAAGATCAAGAGTTAAGTGCAAAACAGTTACATAGCACTTAGACTTATATACCGCTCCACGGTGCTTTGCAGCCCTCTCTAAGCAGTTTACAGAGTCAGCATATTGCCCCCCAACAATCTGGGTCCTCATTTTACCCACCTTGGAAGGATGGAAGGCTGAGTCAACCTTGAGCTGGTTAGGATCAAACTCTTGGGCAGCCTGCAATACTTCTAACCACTGCGCCACCACAGCTCTTTACTACACAATTTCCATATGAATGATCATTATATACCTAGAATCCATGAAATAAATGTTTTTATACTTCCTAGAGGCATAGACACCCAGTAGAAGCTTCAAGGACATGATATGCATAGTGATGCAAATGGGCAAATGATATAACCATTCAAAGTTACAATGGCCCTACCTTGGTCCACTTGCCACCCACAATTGAGGTTCTGACCATTGCCGGTCACATGACTGAACTTCAGGGACTTGGCAACACGATCACATTTACGGGCGTTTGCAGCATGCAGTTTTATAATGGTTTTTGTCAAAATCTGGCATTTACTTCTGGTTTTTGGCGAAACCATGCCTATGACAAACCACTGATCCACAAAAAGGTAATAAAATTGGGTTAGTCCTGTTTTGCAACAGTCATGATTTATGCCAGTGCTAGGCAGTCTCCATTTTAATCTTAAGTTGAGCACTGCCTGTAGATAATTTGTGTCATTTATGCAATGAAGTCATGACAGGATGATATCACTTGCCCACTGCTTTCCCTGTACCTGTCCTTCCATCTGCATTTCCTAAATACCTATCTTCTGGAAAATACAAAGATACAAAATAAAAATCTATTTTTAATTTTAAAAAAAGGAAAAAATATATCGTTTTCTCTATCTTTTTGCACTCTGCATGGAAAACTTGAAATAGGGAATTTCACAACCCTTTATTGATGGATTGCTGCTAAGGCTACCATTCAAAAACAACATGGCAGGTTTTGTGCTATTTGCCACGGCTTCTCAGTGAAAAAGAAGAAAGGGGAGAAGGAGAAGGAGGAGGAAAAGATAAAGATGGATGGAGGAGATGCAAGAATAAGGAGTTTTTTTAGGCTTGAAGATAGCTGGTAAACATGGAGAAATATAAACTCAACACTTCTCATATGTATGTGGAAAGCTTAACTGAAATCTGAGTAAATTATACCTCTGATTAAGCTACTCATTAAAGTACTGTGGAGAAATTCCAGTATATTTAGGAACACAGCAGGAGGAAGGTGGAAAATTATAGTAATTTGAAGTGCATTTTTAAAGGGGATTGTGCAACACCCCATGTGTCCTGATCAGCACCTCTTACATTTAAACTAAGGAGCAAGGTTTTACTGTGTCTATATTGTGACATACATCAGGGTTGCTAAATGTCAAAAGGACCCAGTTTTACTGATGACATCCCCATCATGTCATGTGATTACCTCTTCTGGAAGTTTTTTTTTATGCTTCCCTTAACTCTCAAGAGACACATATTTCATGTTACTTTATATCACAACATTGTCAACTTTAAGTAGCAATGGGAAATCTGTGTGTTGAAGTCAACGGGTCTTAAAGTTGCCAAGGTTAAGAAGCACTGCTTCCCCCTGCAATGGAAGAATTGACGATTACATTAGTAGAATGGAAATAAAGTATTAAGTGACTCCCTCCCTTTTAAGAAAGATGGGTAGAAAGTGAAGAGAACTAGGGAAGAAAAGCAAGGGTTACCAAGAGGCTGGCCATTGACATTTGGATAGAGGAAAAGAGGAAGAGCAATAGGAGAGAGTGTAACCTACATGTAGCAAAACAAAAGAAAGGAGACACACATATCAAACAGCCCTTCTGACGACCTTTTTATAATTACAGAATTGCGAAGTCCCCGAAGACTTTTTATTGATGTACCTTTTTAATGAGAATCAACTTACATCCTATGTTATTTGTTATTCACTAGGATTCATCTGTAGTTTTAATGAGAGAAAATATACCTCACCCCATCAGAGAAAAAAAACTGGCAAGGAGAGGGGAAAAAAAAATAAAGCTCTTAATTTTATCATTCTGGGACAGTGACAACCAGATTTTGAAGCACATTTGTTGAAACTAAAAATAAATGTAGGGGAAAAAATGATATCACCTTTCACCAAATAGATCTGATTTCACTGCATATCTTCTGGTGCCCCCAGCAGTTATTGATCAGCTACACAACGAGCGGCTTTTACTGGCTGTTCCTCACTGTCTCTAATTCTCATCCCAAAGTACCTGATGGGAGCTCTTTGTAAGAAGCAAAATGGGAGGTGATTGGCATCATGTGTACCACAATGCACCTGGGACAGGAAAGTGTGTGTGTGGGGGGGGAAACAAATTTCAAAGCACTCTGTGGAAAATAACATGATGTTCTCCAGAAGAGCAACCTGAATGCTGAGATCCACTGTGGGAGATAGTTTTAAGTACATTGCTTGGAGCAGAAAAGGCTCAGCCTTGTCAATATTTGAGTCTTTCCAGTGAAATAAAGAACATTATCTGCCTTTTTAATGAAAGTTGAATATGCCAGCTTAGCTGTCATCCAGACGAGCTCCCGTGGTTACTACAAACAGTGCAAATTACCCAATTTATTTATTTATTTATTTCAACGTTATGAACACACTAATTTTTCTTTTCAGCTTCCCCCGCTGATTCAAATTTTCGTCCTGACAAACAACAGCCCTGAGTGACAGCCAAGGTGCCCTTCAACTCTGAACACAGACATAGAAAGAGAATTAGTTAATGAAAAATCGAGAGAGATCATTTCCTTGAGTGCACTGCTTTTGTCTCCCCTTTTTTCTGCACTGTCACAAAACATAATGAGAAGAAAAAAACAACCTTAGCAACAATTGAAGGGTGTGTGTGTGTGTATGTGTGGAATTGTGCACACCTCCTAAATTAGCTCTACTTGCTTTCCCTGTAAAAGTGTCAGAAACTTGTTCTTTAGCAATGATGGCCACTAAGCTCTGATTCACACCTAAAGGTTTCTCCTGTCCAGTTGTGTCCGACTCTAGGGATCAGTGCTCATCTCCATTTCCTAGCCAAGGGAGCCAGTATTGTCCAAAGATGCTTCTGTGGTCATGTAAGGCACACCGAACACGGTTACTGTTCTGTTTTAGAATCAGAGACATCGAAGCGAGGCAGGAGTAACAAACACAACTTCTTCATTGAGATCACAAACAGAACAGAACAGCAAACAAAATGGCGCTGGCTCTTTTATACTTCCCTTGCAGGGACAGCATCAGCCTATCAATGCAAGGCTAGTCTCTCACCTTGCACATGCTCACAAGGCTGGAGACAGCCTGTCTGGTCCTGGGCAACCACATGGTCTGCGAGGGCCTTCTGCAGCCTCCTGAGCCTGCTGAGTCATTCAGCAGGCCCAAGACACCTTCCCACCAAAGTGGTGTCTATTTATGTACTTGCATTTGCATGCTTTCGAACTGCTAGGTAGGCAGGAGCTAGGACAAAAACAGGAGCTCACTCCATTGTGTGGTGCTGAGGTCTCAAACCCGGGCTGTCAGCTTTCCAACTGACAAGCTCAGCTTCTTTAACAGCTGAGCCATTGCACCCTCTTGATTCCTACGAGGTTCCTACAAACCTAATTCCTGTGGGGTTGCCATATATTTGGGCTCAGCACAATAAAGCTACAAACTTATGGACAGAAAGGAGGATCCAGCCCCAACATGATGTTTCCAGACATATTGGGATAAGAGAGCCTTTTACTGTCAGGAGACCCCTGCTTAACTAACAATATGGCATTAGAATATATGGTGCTGATCTCGTTCTGTGTCATCACCAGTGCTTCCTCCTTGGAGGATCTCACCTGATTGCCCACTCCCCCAAAGGAGTCAAGAGAAGTGGTCTAAGACAGGGCTTTTCAACCTTTTCACCCATTGTACCACTTTTAGGATATGGCAACATCCGAGTACCACCAGTCGCCTAGCAAGGTGTCAAAAACTTGATGACCAAAATAAATAAATAAATGAAAAAGTGATAAAGTACAGGTAGTCCTCGACTTACAACAGTTCGCTTAGTGACTCTTAGAAATTACAATGGCACTGAAAAAAGTGCCCCCCAAGCCACAGCCGAGCAAGACACCTGCCTGGCCACCCGGCGACGCTCTTCCTCCTCTCCGAGGTTTTCATTGTTGTGAGAATTTCTGTTGAGGATTGGCAGTGGGGGTGGGGTGGGGGGGTGTTTGGTTTTTATTCCCCCCGTCTGCTGGGTGGTTGCATCAGGTTTTGGTCACTTCACATGATCCTGGGACACTGTGACCGTCATAAATATGAATCGGTTGCCAAGCGTCTGAATGTAAATCACAAGACCCTGGAGATCCTGCAACATTCCAGCTAATCAGCGCTTCTTCTGGGCTCAGCAGAAGCGTCAGGATCAATGCTGAGCTTCAGCTGGAGCCTGGGGCTGATTCTGGTGCTTCCACTGAGCCCTGACAGCCCAGAAGCGCCGATCAGCTGGAAAGCGGCACTGATCCTGGTGCTTCCGCTGAGCCCTGACAGCTCTGCAGCTCCAGCCATCCCTCGCTCAGGCTTGTGCGGTGCTGCCACTGGTTCAGCTCATTCCCCTCCCCTGCTACCACTTTTCTAGGATGGTCGCGTACCACCTGTCAGGTGCCAATGTACCACAGGTGGTACCCATACCACTGATTGAAAAGCCCTGGTCTAAGAGCCACCAAGGAGTTTTTGGTGCATTCCATTTCAAGCAATGGTGTGTTCCTCCCTCACAAACCTTGACTGAGTGGAGAGAAGCGACCCAAAAACTGAGTCTAGAAGGAACAGATTATGTTCCCCTGACAAAACCTGATTGTAACATTTACCTCTTTTGGTTGGTAAACCTCTCTTTGAGGTTGTGTTACCAATCTGTGAGCAGATGATGCCCTGTTAATCATAACTATGTCAGATATTGAGGATTCCAAGTCCATGTCCTTCAGAGAAGATTAATCAAGAGTTATGGCCTTCACTATTTGTCCTCTCAAGGACAAGTAAAAGTCCTAATACAGTCTCCATAACAACAGAAGCAACTTTTTCAAGGTCATGTCTGTCTCTATTTATCAGATGGAATGTATCAGTTTGAGGCATATCAGTATTGTGGACTTAGATTGTGCCACCACACAAGAACCCTGTGATTTGTGGTTCTGAGAAGACAGCTATGCATCTCTTTAACAAGCCTCTCAGCAACTGGACAGAACTACAGTTCCAAGGATTTGTATGTGCAAGATCCATCATCCATGGCAATTAAGCTTACAAAGCTGACATACATACAGGTGTTGTATAGATGTGCTGTTCACTATCATTCTTCTCTCTTGTATTTCAACCTGGCATTCCATTCTTGTTGGCTGCTAGCTCTGCACTGCCTTCTAATATTATTTTATTTTATTGCATTTTATTTAAAAATATTATATTTTAAACAATATTTAAAAGGAATCTGGAATACAATGTACAATATGCAGCTGGAGTTTGCTCTGCATAGTACTGCTTATTTCCAAAAGAGAATTCTGTAATGTACTATAAGTATACATAGATGCAACCAATATATTTGATCTACTGAATCTGCTCTTGTTAAATCCCATATATTGTAATTTAAACATATACACATATAAGACAATCATTTTAACCACAGCTCATAGCAAATAATACGAAGCCTACATATGGTAGTAGCCAACTATAACTAAAACATATGCAAATCTATTAAAACATAAGTATAGTTCAGTGGTGGCGAACCTATGGCACGCGTGCCAGAGGCGGCACTCAGAGCCCTCTCTGTGGGCACGCGTGCTGTGCCCCGGAGATGGCCAGGGACTGGCCCCTGCCCCCTGGCCCCGCCCACCAGTCTGCCATGACCACCGTGGCCACGCCCACCTGGCACCCGGTGATAAATAAGTGGGTTTTGGGTTGCAGTTTGGGCACTGGGTCTCTAAAAGGTTCGCCATCACTGGTATAGTTAATATCATAATTTATAAATAAACTAAAAATGACCAAAATCTTGATAAAACCATTTCTTTGTTTAGCAGCCACTTGGGTGAAATGTCCCAGCCTCTCCAATGGCATATTCTATAAGTGACTTATTTTTACCATCATGACTAGCTGTAGCTCCAGTTGAAATTCTTAACGTAGCTTATAACATGTGACTGCCTTGTTTTCTTTAATGTGTATCGTGGTTGATCAACAGTTTTTATCCCATGCAACAAGGCCTGTTCAGGAATTCAAATGGAGCTACCCAGTAGTTGGATTGTCTCTCACAAATAGAAGAAACAATGTTTGAGAAATATACAGTATCTTACTTTCATTTACAATGTTTGTAGACCAACCCAGGCTGTGAAATCTGGGTCATATGTAAGAAGATAGAAAAGCAAATTAAAACAAAGCAATACATAAGGCCATGATATCTGCATAACCAAGTAGGTCCAGAAGTATTATAGAATAACATTTTAACTGCTTTGATGAATGAAAGAAGGAAGGCTGTTGTATGTCTTTTGGGGTAAAGCACATTCCAGAGCGGGGGGAGAGGGGGGGGAGAAAGTACCACACAAAAGGCTTTTTCCTATCTCAATTCCCATATATTTCCCATGGTGGCTGGGAACGATGGGAGTGAGAGTTCTGCAGCCACAAGCTTTAAATGAAAAGTTATGGTTCTGGATTTTTAAAAAAAAAACTGATAAGGAAAAAGAAATTAATCCTGGATTACGTGCTTCATGAAGACACATGTACAGGTCAAACGTACTCACTGCTTTTACTGCATGATCCAGATTGCTCCTTTTGAAGCAAATCTTCCTTGATGTGTTTTTACATTAGTTCTTCTGCTTAGGGGCTTAAGGCTTCTTCCATAGCTTTGCATGCAGTAGTTTCCTCAAGTGCAACAATCTCTGGGGAAATTTTGAGATGTTGATTCAGTTTGATTTACAAGACACTTCAATTTAACGTCTGCCGTTTACAAAGATTTGAATCCTAGTGTTGCTTTGATCATTAGTGCCAAGGACTGTCTCAGGGACCCAGATTATAAATTGTCCTTGTTTGCAAAAGGCTCAGCATGTCTTAGCTTTCCATTTTTAATGTCTGAATTGCCTCTCCCTAGTGTTCTTATCACAGTGGCATAGAGCCACTTGTCTATTTTTTTTTAAAAAAAGAAACCTCTGGTTTTAAGAGAAACAATTCAACTGCAAAGCACCTTAGGAGAAATGGAAGCTTGATTTTTTATCTTGCAAAAGTAAAATTTTGTAATAGCATAACATTAGCGTAACATAATAGCATAGCACAATATTACGGGGTTCACATCTTGTCTGTTCTAGAAAATATGAAAGATGGTTTATTTCATTGTAGCACTCTCTAATTTATTCCTCACGGCTGATAATGTTCCTCTTTTGATATTTTTGCATCCGTTCAGTTGGGAGGAGCTTTGAAGATTGAAAGGCAGGCCCTCTGAATAATGCAATCAGGAAAGACCTAGACTAGTTCTAGTGTGAATTTTAGTATGCACACACTTTGCAGATATAAATTAATCCCTGTAAATCTGTATTTGAGAACAATGTAGAAGGTTCCAAGAGGTTTCTTAGACTATCATCATACCAGAGTCCCCAGATTCTTTGAAAGCAATGATGTTTGAATTAATATAAACTAGATATAGCTTAAAACTGTTCATATCTCCAAGGAAGATGAAGAAATAGAGCTTTTATTGACTTATAATCCATAGGCATTAAAAGCAACCCCTTTTTTGTTTTTATACAGTTTGGGACAAGGAAACAGAAATCAACAACAACAATCAATAACATGATGGTTACCAAGCATTTAGCATACCTTATTAAATCACATTATGCTTGCAAGCCAACTCTAAAACAACACCTGCTGGAAAGCTCCCATCATTTAAATACTCATTGTTTCAAATCAACAGTTAGCTTAAGTAACATAGGGTCTTATCTTTTAACATTTAAATTTTCCAGATCTTTGAAACGGTGTCTAACTAAAAGACAAAATTTAAAACAGACCATTTCTATCTGTATTATTTCCATCTGCATAATATAAAACCTGAGAATACTGCAGGATCCAATCAGGCTCTGTCACCAGGACCAGAGGCTTAGTCTTCCAAACTTTTGGACTCGTGCTGGGGCCCATCCTCCGAAAGCTTGGAAGACTAAATCTCTGGTCCCGGTGACAAGAGTCTGATAGGACCCTGAAACATTATCCTGGGACATGTATATTTGCCTACGTTTGCCTGAGAATATAAGAAAGCAGTGGCATAAAGATTACAATGAGTTTGCTTTATAAAATTTAATTAATAGCACTTAAACTACAGGTGTTTTTTTTTTAAAAAAATGGCAGTATTTTAGTTTGAGGATATTATTAAGCAAACTGTAGAGAATTAATAAACTCATTGAAAGTGTAGATTAAAACTTGTCCTGCAGCTGAGGGATCAAGTGCTTCCAATTCAATTGATGAATTGATTTATTCCATTGGAATAAATTGGAGGGTGTAATCTTCAACTATTGGCAACAAAGATTCAGATTAAAATCTATTTAAAAGGCCAAGTATTTTATTAAATAAAAATGGGCCAGACTTAGAACAAGATCTGATGAATATCAAAGAGAAAGGAGTACATGAGCAGCAACCAATAGGAGCCACAGCTAAAGACTTCAACAGATGGTCAAAGTATGGAGTAGGGAGGAGAAAATTACAATGTGGAACTTGCTTCTCAAAAAGCAAACATTATCCATTATTTTAAAAAGTTGAATCAAGATGCAATTTGCTTGGAGGAAACACATATAAGTCAAAAGATATAAAATATTTGATATATAAGTCTTCAGCAAGGAATTTATATGAGCAGGTATAAAAAACATCAACGGCATTGTTTTCTATATTAAATCACAACTTAAAGCTGCCTAGAATTGCCTCGGTGAGACGGGTGACATAGAAGTTTAATAAATAAATAAGTAAACCACAGTTTTTATTGTCACATGAACAAAACAGATATGAAGTAGTAGAAGTAGAGATGCAAGGCATCAAATCAACAATTGTTGGACTTTATGTGCCAAATGATAAAAAAACATGTGGAAACGTGTTAAAAGAAGCTAGATGAATTTTTGATATGAATTTGGATAAAGGAAATTGGGATACCAGTGAAGTTGTAATGTGAAGCTATTTTATTCCCTATAATTGGGAGTTAAACAGGAAATCCCAGAAAAAAATATAAATTATACTAGATGAAATTAAGAGGAAAGAAAAGGATTTACAGAAAGCACCAGAGTCTACTATTTGACATCAAATTAAATTCTTACATCAGCAAACATCTATGTTAATTGTGATAGAAATAGAGACTAAGTTACACAATGTAAAACAGAAAAACTGGTAAATAGTTGATTTGTAAATTGAGAAAGGAGAGAGAAAGGAAAATAATATTAAGGTGACCAACTTTTCTACAATGAAAAGGAGGACACAAATAAATTGAAGAAAAAAATATCGTAAAAGCTGGCTCGGCCCATGGAAGGTCAATCGCCTGCCGCGCCCCCGTCCACAGCTGCACCGCCAGCATCGCTGCCCCGCCGTGTAGAGCGGGCCCCGCGGCTCCCAAAGCACCAGCCGCGCTGGCTCCAGCCCTGGGGGGACAGCCTGCTGTCGACACACCCCACCTGCAGCCGCCCCACCAGCCCCACCGCCCACCCTGCGCAGCCCCATGTAGAGAGGACCCCACGGCTCCCACAGCATGGGGGGCAGCTGGCAGCTGCCGCCCCTCACACCCCACCCGCAGCACCCCCGCCGCCCCTGCCTCTTGCACACGCAGCCATTATTGCCCTAGCAGAGCCGAAGATCAAGAGAAACTTACCGCTCCAGTCTCCTCCAGGTATCTTCGGAACTAACTAGGACAGTGGTTCTCAACCTTTTTAATGCCGTGACCCCAACCGGTCGTAAGTCAAGGACTAAACCGGTCGTATGTCGAGGACTACCCAACCGGTCGTAAGTCGAGGATTTTCCCTGCCTGGGAGTGCCATGCATGCGTGGTTCCGCCCCCTGGGCCGGCCGAGGCATAGCTGGCAAGTGGCAGAGATGGAGCAGGCCGACCACCAGCTGGCCCAGCCCAAGGGAGGTAAGGCACCCGCCGGAAAAGAGGAAAAAAATGGCGGACAAAAAAAATGGACAAAAAAAATGGCGGACAGCCTTGCTTGGCGACCCCCGTGAAATGGTCGATCGACCCCAAATGGGGTCCCGACCCACAGGTTGAGAACCACTGAACTAGGAGATGGTGTAGTTGGGTAGCAGGGAGGGGTGCTAAGTTCCTGCCAATTCGCCTTCGCTGCAGACAACTTGCATGTGCAAAGTTTGCTGGCCGGGTGTTTTGGCGCGCTCAGCAGCAATTCCTATTGGCTTTCGAAAATCAATAGGGGGAGTAGCACAGCTCATGCAAAAATTTGAAAAAAAAACCATCAAAAAAAGGTGCCGGAATGCCGTTCTGAGCGTTCTATGAGAAAAAAAAAGCCCTACAGATTAGTCTTCAAATATCAAAAAGGAGGACATGTAGGAGGACACTTTTCGAGGGAGGACAGAACTTACAAAAGGAGGACTGTCCTCCCTAAAGGAGGACGGTTGGTCACCTTAATAATATTAAAGATTCAAGAAGACTATATTAACAATGTGATTATTCAAAAATCCTTTTATGATTTTTATTCAAATTTGTATAAAACCATGAAGTTTGCCTGAAAAAGATTAATGAATATTTGAAAAAAAAATTACCCAAACTCTTTCGAGTTCAGAAACAAAATATGAATAGTACAGTAATAACTTTTGAAAAATCAGAGACTATAAGAGAGATCAAAATAGGGTAGGCACCAGGCCCTGATGGAGTACCAAGTTTATAAGTATTTTGAAGATCATCTTCCACAACCATTTAAATATGTATGAACTCTGTATTACAAGTATCTCTTATGTCAGTATCATGGAAAGAAGTGAACATTGCTTTACTCTCAAAAGAGGGACAGGATTTGACTTTAACTAAAAATTATAGACCAATTTCATTGCTGAATAAGCCGCCCAGAGTTGCTCAATAATAAGAAGGGTGGCATATAAATTTAATAAAAAACAAACAAACAAAAAAACAATGATTATAAAACATTTATAAGAATACTGGCTGACAGGGTAAAGAGGATTTTTATTCAGGATCAATGTGGACTTTTACCTAAAAGACAGTCAAGAGACAAGGTGAGAACTGTTCTGGATATAGTAGAATATTGCAACAACATAATAAGATGAAGGCAGCATTGATTTTTCTTGATGCAGAGAAGGTTTTTGATAACTTGAATTGGACTTTTATGTTGAAAGTTTGGGAGAATAAGGATTTGGGGAGAATTTTATTCAAGGGATAAATCAATATATACACCACAAAAGGCACATATTATTGTCAATTGTGAGAACCAAAACATGTCAAATTTAGAAGGGAACAAGGCAAGGATGCCCTATCTCACCTCTACTTTTTATTTTAGTCTTAGAATTTTTGTCTGGAGGCATTAAACAGGATGAGAAAATAACAAGATTGAAAATTTGAAAAGAGACTTATAAATTGAGAGGTTTTGCCTACGACCTAATTCTGATTTTGCCAAGAACCTCAGAATGGTATTCTTCTTCTTCTTGTGCCATATCCGTTATTGGACGTTGGCGATCATGTTGGCAATCCTGTTTTTATCAGCAGCCGCACGAAAAAGTGCTGCTGAGTTTTGTCCAAACCAATCCCTCAGAATGGTATAGAACATTTAATAAACAAATTGAAACATTTTGGAGCATTAGATGGATTTAAACTAAACAAGCAAAAAACAAAGATGCTTAAAAATATCAAGAGATTCTGATGAAAAAGATGGCTTTCAATATTGAGAAGAAAGTTAAGTATTTGGGTGTGATATTGACTAATATGTATTGTATACTGTTTCAGAAAGATTTTGTTACAGTATGGGATTATGTAAAAAAAAAGAGTTTGCTGAAGTGGGATATAAACTTCTCACTATTTTTGACAAACCTTCATTTCTTGTAAACAGACCTTACTATCCACTAATTTTCAACCAGGTTTTGTACATCTCAAAATTGTTCCATTTTCCCTTCTTTATTAAATGTTATACCAAATGATACAAATTAATTTTTTTGCTTGTTCATATAATCTGCAATTGTTCACTCTATTTCCTTTTGAACATTACTTTGGTATTTAATACATTTAATACATGCATTTTCCAAGCAATATTCTTAGTTGCATTACATAATATATCTGACACACCCACTGCCTGGCAATCCCCTCCCCACATGCTTACATTCCCAATTTTACTCTTTTTTCCAGTAACCATTTCATTATCTATGTGTTTTTCTTATTCACAGTCTCTTTCACTTCAACAGTCCAAGTGTCCCTTTTGGTACTTTCAATTAGCATGGTTCCATACACTTTTGTGGTATACCATACCATCTTTGCACTTTGTTCTAATCAGGTTTCCTAATTCAATTTTCAACATTCTCTTTCCATTCATTCTTTTTGGAGATTAATCCATCTTCTAATAATGTTTGTATAAGTCACATATTTTCCCTTTCTATCATCATTCTACTGCCATTCTTATTTCTTCACATTTTCCTTCTATTTTCCCCAATCCATTTTCCCGTTATCCACTCTGTAACACTATTGAATATCTGTGTCACAATTAGAACCATTCAGTGGTTTCATAATTATCTCTATATCTTCATTAACTTGCATGTGGTCATCATGACCAGGCCATCTTCATTCACATATATTATATCCTTCTCTTGTCTCTTGTTTGACACACACAGAATTCCTTATATATTCCAAGTTCCAATATTCCATATAATTAATTATCATCCAATGGCTCCTTTGATGTTCTTCCATTGGCTATCATAGCTTTAAAATGCAAATGTTTTATACCAACTAACCAACCGTAGTTATACCTGTATAACACGCAGTATTTCTGCTAAAATTTGTATTCTACAAGATTGGCCCCCAGTGATACTATTCTGTGCAATTTAGCTTACTAATCTACAGACTACTTTAAAAGCCCATATCTTACCACCTGGGAAGTCTATGCAGGTCTATTGACACACACTCAGGAATCACACTCAGTGATTCTCACATTTAATATTTTAAATATTTAATATTCCTTTAATATTCCCAAGTCTATAAATAAAAAAATAAACATATTAATTAGAATGAATATTTGATTTTAAAACCAGCATTCTTGGGTTCTGTATGCTTCCTTTCTAATATTGCAAATGTCAATTCAGCAGATGAATTTATCATTCCTAATAAAACATCTGGCTTTATTCTGATGGTACATGCAAGTGATTAAATTGGCTTCTGCTTGGCCCACCAGAGAGACCATAGCAGTTGTTTCAATTATTGAGAAGGTTTTGCACTGGTGATTCAATGTAGAGCAGCAGCATTCTTCTCTGGATCACTGACACATCTGTGCAGTTCTCAGCTCCAGAATGTCTAAAAGTTCCTGGACCATCCCAAAACCAGAACTATTTGGGTTAAATTAATTGAGCTTTTTAAATTTTTTTAGAATTTTCCCCACTTGAGCGATATTGATGCAGGGACAGTGGGGACCCTCGGAAGATGGCAACCGGAGATCTTCTTATTTTCAGAGAACCGGGATCTTGACATCTTAACTAACGGAGGCAAGGTAGACTTTTTGGTTGCACCAAATGGTTTCTTTCTATCACCGGGGTAAGACTTTTTTGCAGATTCTTCATCCAGTTCTGGGAAAGTCAGCTGAATCGTTTTCAGCTCTGACTCATTGGTGCAAACTATGCCCCTGTTCATCATCCGTGGTGTCATGGGCAGATTGCCGGGGAAGGTTAGAGTTTCCATTTCCTAGAGTAAATATAGAGAGGATCACCTAGATCATCCATAAAAGACACCATGTTAAGAATCTAGTAGTATTATAATTTTTCTTGAAAAAAATGCTTAAAATCTGCCACCTCCCAATTAGAGATTAAATTACAGGTAGTCCTTGACTTACAACCATTCCTTTAGTGACTATTTGATATTACAAAGGCACTGAAAAAAGTAACTTATGACTTTTTTTTTACACATATGACCATCACAGCTTCACCGTGGTCATTTTTTTTAGCATTAGATCCTCCCATGCTATGTAGCATTTGGGCAGCAAGAGATCTCCAGTATTTTAAATTTTGAATAAGTATTTCAGCATCTTCCCAGGTGATATTTAAAACATTCTTCTCTGTGTATTTCGAGGGTGCCCTCTTGGTTGTTTGGGATTGGAGAGGCGTGTTTCCATCTCATTGCCAGCTTGGGGATTTGATTGTTCTCCAAATGGAGAATGTGACCTGCAAGTTGGAGTCTTCAGCATGTGACAAGGTTATATAATTTGCAGGAGAAACTCCTTTGGAGCACTTCTTCACCTAGAGGCAAACAAAGTCATTATCAAAAGCCAACATGGGTTTATCAAAAACAGATCATGCCAGACAAATCTTATTGCATTCTTTGACCAGGTGACAAAATTAGTGGATCAGAGGAATGCTGTGGATATAATTTACTTGGACTTCAGTAAGGCATTTGATAAAGTAGACCACAACCTACTACTTGATAAGATAGAAAAATGTGAGTTAGACAGCAGCACCACCAGATGGATTCGTAGCTGGCTGACCGGCCGTACTCAGCATGTGGTTCTCAATGGAACTGCATCTACATGGAGGGAAGTGTATAGTGGGGTGCCCCAGGGCTCTGTTCTGGGCCCAGTGCTCTTCAATATCTTCATTAATGATTTGGATGAGGGGATAGATGGGGAACTCATCAAATTTGCAAACGACATCAAGCTGGCAGGAATAGCCAACACTCCAGAAGACAGGCTTAGGATACAGGAGGATCTTGACAGACTTGAAAATTGGGCACTATCTAACAAAATGAAATTCAATGGTGAAAAAAGTAAGGTTCTACGTTTAGGCAAAACCCCCCAAATGCACAGGTATAGTATAGGTGGTACCTTGCTCAATAGTAATAACTGTGAGAGGGATCTCAGTCCTAGTGGACAATCACTTAAATATGAGCCAGCAGCATGCTGCAGCTGCCCAAAAAGCCAACACAGTGCTAGGCTGCATTAACAGAGAGATAGAATCAAGATCACATGAAGTGTTAATACCACTTTACAATGCCTTGGTAAGGCCACACTTGGAATACTGCATCCAGTTTTGGTCACCACAATGTAAAAAAGATGTTGAGACTCTAGAAAGAGTACAGAGAAGAGCAACAAAGATGATTAGGGGACTGGAGGCTAAAACATATAAGGAACGGTTGCTGGAATTGGGTATGTCTAGTTTAATTAAGAGAAGGATGAGGGGTGACATGATAGCAGTGTTCCAATATATTCACAAAGAAGAGGGAGTCAAGCTATTCTCCAAAGCACCTGAAGGCAGGACAAGAAGCAACGGATGGAAATTAACCAAAGAGAGAAGCAACCTAGAACTAAGAAGAAATTTCCTGACATTTAGAACAATTAATCAGTGGAACAACCTGCCTCCAGAAGCTGTGAATTCTCCAACACTGGAAGTTTTTAAGAAGAAACTGGACAGCCATTTGTTGGACTAGATGACCTCTAAGGTCCCTTCCAACTCTATTACTATTACTATTACTATTACTATTACTATTACTATTACTATTACTATTACTATTATTATTGTAACATGGTTAAAATAGCAACTCTTTAGGATTCAGTAAAGGGAACTTTCTTGGAAGAAGTCAAGTCACTTGTTAATACTCACTGATGCCTTCCTCATCTCACTGGCATAAATGGCTGTTGGGATCACTATATAGGAGGGAGCAAATGGAATTTAAGTTTCAATGACGACAAGACTAGATTTTATTTATCCTATAGAAGACAGGTGTTGACATTCCAATGCGGCACTTGACGTTCATCTCTGCATCTCCATTTCGGGTGATTACACTATCCAAATAAGCAAACTTTTTTTCCGTCCTCAAGTCGCTGTGATACGAGTGTGATTTCCCATATCTGTGCGGCACAGCTCACATATGTGATCTTTGATTTCTCAGCACTTATCCAGAGGCCATTTTGAGCTTGTGATCCTGTGATCAAAATTGGGATGCTTGGCAATGATGATTATAGTCTCCCGGGGTCATTTGATCACCTTTTGTGACATTCTGACAAGCAGAGTCAATGCGGAAGCCAGGTTCACCTAACAATTGTGTTACTAATTTAACAAGTGCAGTGATTCACTTAACAACAGTGGCAAGAAAGGTCGTAAAATGGGGCAAAACTCACTTAACAATTCTCTTGCTTAGCGATAGAAATGTTGGGTTCAATTGTGGCCATAAATCTAGGGCTACCTGTAATTGCATGAATATAATTAACTGGAATGCCATATTGTGCTTTTTATTATGTAAACAAGCCAAGAAGCTTATTTTTCTTTTAAAATGCATATACTAGCTCTTGGGAAGTGATTTATATTAAAACCCCAATAGGCAAAGAAAAAAAAAAACCAGTTAAATATTCCCTTCCTTCCTCTTTTCATTACCCCACAGCTGCTGAGTTTTCCCGAAGGCCGTTCTTTACAATAAAATAAAACAAGCACATGCATTGCACTTGTGCTCCTAAGAAGTCTACTCAGGTCTTAGATTTACAATAAGATTGTGTGCATGAGAAAGGCAGAGAAGAGGAATCATTACAAGCAAATGTAATTTCACATCTATTGGGAGTGAACTCAAACATCCAACAGTTGATTCATTAGTGCAAATGTGTGCAAAGAACAGTCTCTTCTGTGTATTGTTAGGGCGGAATTTTCCAGTTTTATGGAACCGGAACTGTAATTTAGTGTGAGTTTGCAGATACAATATTACCTTGTTTTCACAGCTATATCTGATGAAGGCCTTGAACTACAACGTAATTGTGGTATCCTGGAAACTAGTGAGCTTCTAGCCAGTTAGCTATTTCTTAACAAAACACTTTGTTTAGTGTGGGTTTGATTTGGTGTAACATCCTAAATAACTCTGGTTCGTATTTTGTCATAAGCATAATGTAAAGGTGGAAATGCGTCAGTTCTTGGTTATTAAATAACCACTGCTATGATCACACATGTACTTTAATTACATTAATATGTAAGCTCAAACAGAAGGGCATACAAAGGAAAACTGAATTAAAAAAACCTGTTGCATAGATGCTACGAGCATTAGGTTGCCTGCCCATGTTTTACGCACAGTTGTAGTCAGCGCATGAAAAGGTGTACAAGCTGTTCCAAACTGATAAACTTTCTTGGTGTTAATTTCTCCAAAGACATGCCGGCGGACTTTTCGTCTTGCTATTCGTTTCAGGAACCCTTCTTCCAGATCATGTTTGAAAATACTCTGTGTGTGGAAATTAAACACATATGGAAAGGTGATAAAAGTTGTATTCTGTTTAGCAAGTAGCTTCCAAGTGCCAGTAACTGAAGGACACCTGCATTATAAATGAAGCAGGAAGAGGGTGACCAAATTATAAGGTAGTCTGAGGACAGCCAAGTAGTCCTGTTAAAATGTACCTGGCTACCTTAGGCAGCAGATGCTGAGGGATGGGGATAAAGAGAGCAGGATGTGATAAAACCCAAACTAGCCTTCAGAATTCCGGTAGGGTAAAGAAGGAAAGTTCAATTGCCCATCTAGTAAATGCAAGGAGTATTTTGTCTCTTACTTCAGATAGCAAACATCTTAGGTGGGTTCTGGTGGACAGTCCCATATTACAATTACAGTGAATCAAATGCCACTTTCAAGTGCTTTTGTACATAAAGATGGGTATTATCCATTCTACCTTCTCAGAAGAGTCTCACTTAAATCCATGTGTAGACCTGTTCTTTGGACTCCCACATTGTATACTTAGAGTGGGATCTCTAGGATCTCTTATGTATTTACTGAGCATATGGCATAGAGTACATGGAAAGCAATAGTAAAAATAAATAAATGGAGCACATAACACTATGATACGCGTATGATGGAAGCATCTAGTCAATGTTGTAAGGTATGAGGAATTCAAGAAGTTATACATAGGTTATAGGTTACATTTTGAAATACGTTGGTTCGTGAGAAAGGAATAAGTGTTCACCTATCAATATTTAGGCCATTTATCCAATTAAGTGCAGTATTTGTTACTCGGAGAAACTCTGCTTTTCCTCCCATATAAGCTCTCAAATGGCAGCTAGTAACTGTATGATCCAGTGTCTGATGAGGAGAACCATAGTGACCACACCACCAGGGGGGATACTCTGCCCCATTTAGAGACTCTTGACAAATGCCAAGCAAGGCTCAAATCCTAGATATAGCAAGGACAGAGAGTTGTTTTGGACTTGAAAAAGGGTACACTAGGTATTCAGGGACATAAGCATGTCTGATCACTAGTTTTTGTAGAAAAGTTAATGAAGCCATTGCGAAAGAATTCCAGCCATTGTTCTTCCTCAAATGCAAGTCCCCTTTGTGGTGTAGTCAAGATTTATATTCTTGCATTCCACTCATGCAGTATAACTGGCTTAAAGCTATTAAGTCCTATTTAAGTATTATTATATATATGAGCACGCTATATGTACATGCCATACTGTAACCGTTTTAATTGTTATGTAGGTGTATGCACATGCTCCCTTGTCATTTAGCCCTTTGCTCTGATGATGTCAACAGCTTGTTGACGAAAGCTTAGCAATAAAGAAGCCTTTTTTCTTATATCCCGGACCTTATCATTTCATTTTGCTGCCTTTAAATGTCCACACCTGGGATTCCAATATTTAAACTTATTATCTTTTGGCCCCATATATGCAATCTTTGGATCAAACAGTTAATATAAAAAACTTTCCTCATTTGAGTCTTTTTAATAATCAATGTTGGCATCAGAGTCCCTTAATTTTGATGTGAATTTTAACTTACAGTTGGGTTTGGCCTGAGTTTAGGGGAAATAATAAAAATGGATGTTTAGCTCCATGTGATATAATATGCAATAAAGTTGTTTGCTGAGCATGATATTTATTTATTTAAACAACTTATATGATCCTATTAATAATAAAATAATGGTGTCTAAAGAGAAACCCAAGCCAACAATAGAAATGCACTCAATCTCCAGGCTTCAATGCCTTAGGGAACATCCAAGTCTCTAAAGATTTATGAAATCTTATCAGGGTCAGAGCTATGAATCTCAGGGATATGGTGTTTCAGAGGGCAGGTGCTGTGACACAGAAAAAATGCTTCCTGGGTCTTGCTTAGATCTGTGGTGGGCTTGGGAGGGGGGTAATCCATCATCTTGCCCCTTCTCTACCTCTTGGCAGCTTCTGATATCATCAGATTGTAGTATCTTTCTGGAATAACTCAACTTGTGAATTCTGATGCTTCCTCACCCTTCTCTCCCTTTCAGCCCCTCCCTTTCCAGATGAGGAAATGAACTCTACAGGAAAACTAAAACTCTTTTGGTGGATATTGGTCATAATAACAGAATCTTGTGAGTCTAATTGTAGCTTCTCCCCTTCTTATATTTCAGTGAATTAGGGAGGCATCTACCTGATCCCCTTCCAAAATTATCTCATTTTTTTGGACTGGGAAAAAAAAAACTTTAGTTCCCCCCCCCTTTGCCTAGGTAATGGTTCCTGCGTATTTTCGTTAAAGTCATTTTCTTTACTTTCTATATTAGTGGCAATAAAAATGGCATTTCTGCCTGTGATTTAAATGGCTAATGCGTTTTCCAGGTCTCCAGGGCTGGGTGGAGGAATTTAAAAATAAAAAAACTGTGTAATTGTACTGAAATAATCAAAATCGCTCTATTTTGTTTTGCACTCTGAACAAACTTACAGCAAGCAGAGTATTTTGTTCTGAGCACAGAAGAGTCAAATTGTTTATTCCAAGATCAGAAAGCTTTCTCTATCCTAATTTCATGCTGTATCAACCCAATGTGGTGATAGGGTTATTACCTCATGCTTCCTTTGGGCTAGGATGCTGTTTAACTGGGGTGTCATCAGCCAACTTTGTACCATGTCTGCAGAAGGAGCTTGACTAGGAACTTGCTGAGGCTGAGCAATTCTGGGTAACTGAAGCTCTGAGAAAGAAAAATAAACTCAGATAAGGTAGGATATCCTACGAATATATCCAGCAGATTTGAAGAAGAGGTATAGCAACATATCTCAAACAACTCTTGGGAGTAAAATGGCGCTCAGCAGGGCCTGAACGCCTGGTTCTCTCATTACTTTTCAAGTCCATGAAGCTGAGCTTATCCCCAACTATTAATTCTTCTTCTACTCGTGGCAACAACGTGGAGAACATACTGTACTGCCCCCATTATTTTGGTAGTTGACCCTCTTTTTTTCATTACCATAAGTTCAGCAAGCGTTGCTTAGTTTTTAACATAACTTTCCAGTTAAACCTTTCTTAATAAGGTTTTCCTTGATACTCATTTTGCATGTTTTCTTCCATTAATTTTTTTTAAATATTAAGTGTTGGATAGTTCCCAGAAGAGAGTTTACCTGTCCTGTGCTCTCCTACTTTGATAGAAATGTGGGATGGATGAAAAACAACAGGAAGCCAGTACTAAAAATATAGCGCAAGTGCTGTTTTGTTTTTTAATCTAGGAAGAAAACCCTCCCTTGGTCTGAAATATGCCCATACTTACGCACAAACTGAAAGAAAGAAGGATACCTGCTGAACTGCACATCTTGAGTAAAGCATCTCTAGGAATTCTAAACTCAGTTTTGAAATTTCCTAAGTGGAACTCTATGGAGGTTCAAAATCTATTTTGGAGGGCATTCAAAGGAAGAAAACTCATTTTTAAATGGATCAGAAAGTAAGTTATGTTGGAAACAGCTGATAATGAGTTTACTTGGAAAGTTACAAGAATGCCTCTCTAAGCTCAGGGCTGCTGATGCTGCTTTGAGTAAGAACTATCTCCTCTTAGGTGCTCAGCTGATCCACTGATATTTTAAGAACAAATATTCTTTTCAAAAGCCTTACATCTTCAGAAGCCTCTACCTCACCAAAGCCTGTCTCTACGATGCTGCTTTGACACTTAGAAGCAAATGGGTCGATGGAGCACCAGCACAGGGGGAAAAAAAATAGCACAGGACTTTATCATTTAAATAATCCTTACAGGAAAGAAAATCATATCTAACGTGTGTAATGGCTTGACTCCAACCTATGGAAAGTCATGGCAGGGCATTTTGTGCTTAACATGTGTGGAGGATCACTTGTTTTGATTGATTAATCAATTACTGATTAATCTTTTTTGCTAGCCAAGGAACATTTCTTATGCCTGTTGCCACGTTGACTTTAGGGACTTCATTATAGTGGCTTCAGGTGGGAAATTATTCTCCAGGCTCCGGGTGTGGGTTAACATTGATTCAAGCTGCTATCATTTTACCAACCTCAGAAGGATGGAGGGCTGACTCAACCTTCAGCCAGTCAGGATTGAACTCCTGGCAGTGGGCAGAGTTATCCTGCAATACTGCATTCTAATCACTGCACCACCATGGTTCTTAGTCCTCATTGGCCTAGGTTACATCAATCCTAAATTATTTAAGATGTGGAGCCACCAAGACATGGAGTTGCTTCTGTTATAAAATCAAAGGCTTTCAGCTGTAATAACCGTGGATTAGATATGTAGATATGTAGATATTAGATATGTAGCAGATGTAATTTTTATGCTCCTTGATGACTGTTGGAATAAAGGAAACCTCTGATGTGGGTTCTTATTTTAGGTTACCCAAATGCCTAATTTACAGAAAACAGTCCTATGTATAGTCTAAACCAACATCTGCTTTAAAGATACAGAAACATAAGCAGAAACAGCTGGGTTTTTAAAACTTTCCAACCATAGGGAGTGTTTGGGCAGCAGACTGAAACAGTCAAGACTCTGATCAAGACTCTCAGGAGATGTTAAAATGCAATGATGGCGCTAAGATACCACTATGGTTTTAAGAGGGGCTCACATAATGTCCGTGAGACCATGAAAACAGAAATTTCGGAGTCATCCCAATTAATTTCAGGCATTCTAAACTGCAATGAGATGTGGATATATGCCTAGCTGAGTTGCTGAGAAGATAATAAAAGACCTTGGTTTAGGTCACAGGTGTCAAACCCGATCGCGTCACATGACATATCATGACTTTTTTTGCCTTTGCGGAGCTGGGGTGGGCGGGGCCTGTGCATGACACATCCGGCTCGCTGGCTGCCAGTTTGACACCTCTGGTTTAGGTGAACTAAAATTACTATAGTTGTGAGGATGGGGGAGTGTGCATCCATGTTTTTCTTGACTAGGAATGGTTTCCTTGCTGGCTGATCCTATTTATTTTAGAAGTTATTCTGGTCTGCTTGATTGGTCATAAAGTTTTCCTGGCTTAATTATTCGTTTGTCATAGCTATTACTACTTTCACGGTTCACTTATTAGAAACCAGTAAAGAATATAGGAAGTTGTGATTCTGTGAATCTTGGGAAGAGCTATTAATATCTGAACCACAGATGTGAGTTTCATTTATATCAGAGGTATCCAACCTTGGCAATTTTAAGACTTGTGGACTTCAACTCCCAGAATGGCTGGCTGGGGAATTCTGGGAGTTGAAGTCCACAAGTCTTAACCTGCCAAGGTTGGACACCCCTGATCTATATCGTATTTTTTTATTTTATTAATTTTTAGTGGAAAAAAGGAATATTGGTACCAAACAGAGTTTCAGACCTGGTACATTGCAGCACATAAGACCTGCAAAGGAAGCCTCACCACAGGTAGTAATGTTGGATACAGGGAATGAGCTTTTTGCTCAGCAGCTTTGAGCTATTTGACTGGACCATGGGTCAACCTATTTAAGGATGTTTGGCACAGTCTCTTCAAAGAGACCCGTAGGACTAAATCTATGGTCTGGATATTTGGATAGCATTCAGATTATCTGATTGAGTCAGAAAAAACACCATCATGGAGATGTCTGGCTGCAAAGATAGTCAAACTGAATAGATGATTCATACTATGATTCTTTTTTTTTTTTTGAAAGACAAGCAGCAACTCATTCCCTAAGTGATGTTTGAAGATGAGATTTTGAAAAAGAAAATTATGCAGTGTATCTGTTTGAACAAAATCATTAAATATTATTCGTTTTCATTTTTCATTTCAGACATCTCCTACATGAAAGGAATATAAAACAGTGGGCTAAGTAGGTAGGAAAGGAACACGTCTGTTTGTGCATGCTATTCACTGGCAACATGTAATGTTCATTAAAAATTTGCCATAATATTTCTTTGAGCAGCATAGAGTTTGCTAAGGTTGTAATTATGCCAACAACCTTAGCCTCTATTGCATTTAGCAGTTTGTTCAGCTGAGCCACTGAACTTACAGCTTTCACTTGCAGAGATCTGAGATATGGAGTACAAAATCAATATTATAGAAGTTCTGCAAGATGCCAAAAGCCTGTTCAGACATGCTTTTTTTAATTGCAAAAATGCACCAGCCTCAGATGCATGCCTTTTTCCTTTCCCACTATCTTGCAGGATATTTATTTATTTATTTATTTATTTTTCATAATTTATATGCCGCCCTTCTCCCCACGGGACTCAGGGCGGCTCACAGCATATTAAAATAACACAACACAAACAACACAACACAACATTTCCCCTATAAAAGCCAATTAAAACCAAATATTTATAGTCTGTGACATTATTAAAATCATTAAAAATTATCCCTATTTA
>NW_015386396.1:510200-558538 GCF_001527695.2 Protobothrops mucrosquamatus
TGAGGGCGCGGCGGAAGGTTAGGAGATCCGGGATTATCCGGATCTCGGGGGGTAGCTCGTTCCAGAGGGTGGGGGCACCCACAGAGAAGGCCCTCCCCCTGGGGGTCGCCAGCCGACATTGCTTGGCCGACGGCACCCTGAGGAGGCCCGCTCTGTGGGAGCGTACCGGTCTGTGGGAGGGAATCTGTGGCAGAAGGCACTCTATTGAAAGCCTTCACTTCCAATTTTGAATATAGCAATCGTGCTATGCAATGCATTGCAGGAGGGCAGCCTTTGTTAGTCTATAATAGTATGCAGGAGTGGAATGGACACAGTGCCTGCCAGTAACTTAGGAAAGTAGCCCTATCATTTTCATTTTGCTTTCTATAGAATTTCTGAATTAAAACCAGAAGGTATAACACCTCTTCAGAATCAAAGTCTATAACAGGTAGTCCTCAACTTACAACCAGTGGTGGGATTCAAATATGTGAGCAATCGGTTCTCTGTGTGGATGCCGCTTCTGGAAGTCCATTCTGGGCCTGAGCAACAAAAAAGTAGCTACCGGTTCAGCAAACTGGCTGAATCCCACCACTGCTTACAACCACAAATAAGCCTAAGATTTGTGTTGCTAAGTGAGACAGTTGTTAAGTGAGTTTTGCCCCATTTTATCACCTTTCTTGTCGGATTGGTTAAGTGTAACCCTGGAGTTGTTAAGTTAGTGACATGGTTGTTAAGTGGCTCCCTTGTTGACTTTGCTTGTCAGAAGGTCACAAAAGGTGATCACATGACCTTGGAACACTGCAATGGTTATAAATTATACATGCCAGTTGCCAAACATCAGAATTTTGATCATGTGACTATGGGGATGCTGAAACAATCGCAAGTGTGAAAAATGGGCATAAGTTACTTTTTTCAGTGCCGTTGTAACTTTGATCAGTCACTAAATGAAAAGTTGTAAGTTGAGGACTACCTGTAGTTCCTTTGAGGCCCACATTGAGGGATGCTGTGATTTGTTTAAACTATAGTTGGGTTGTTGAATTTTAAAGCAATCTGCAGGTGTTCATGATGGAGCATATTCAGATCTAATTATTTCATGCCAATGTACAAAAAGTAATAGGAATTGCTCTAGAAATAGTAATGAGTCACCTAGGGAGACAATGTCCTCAGGCACCAATAGAGACTTCTCTTTTTCTTGAATTAATAGCAGGAAGGTCAAACTGGTTTACCCATTCTGGTCATGACTGAAATCAGCTCCTTCAAATGTAATATTAATTAGTTTCTCTATGCTTGATATTAGCCTACACAATATGTGCCAATTTCATGCACAAGTTCACGAACCTCAAGTACTGCACTGAGTGTTAATTTGGTAGTTGAGGATCACATGCATACACTTTTGCTCATATATACATATATACATCAACCATTCATATTTGTTTACACATAATATAAAGCCATCTTCATTGCCCTCTAATATTGATTTTGCCTGCCTTTTTCCTTCCAATTCCTTTATTCTGTTATTCTTTTCAGCAATCCCTAGTAAGCCTTACTGGAAAAGAAGAAAGAAAAAGTTCCTCCCTGTGCTCATGATCCTGCTGGCAGATTGTTGGGTTTTTAATAGCAATCGCAATCGCAATAGCACTTAGATTTATATACTGGTTCCCAGTGCTTTGCAGCCCTCTCTAAGCCAGCGGTTCTCAACCTATGGGTCGCGACCCCATTTGGGGTCGATCGACCATTTCACGGGGGTCGCCAAGCAAGGCTGTCCGCCATTTTTTCCCCTTTTCCGGCGGGTGCCTTACCTCCCTTGGGCTGGGCCAGCTGGTGGTCGGCCTGCTCCGTCTCTGTCGCTTGCCAGCTACGCCTCGGCCGGCGCAGGGGGCGGAACCACACATGCGCGGTGCTCCCGGGCAGGGAAAGTCCTCGACTTACGACCGGTTGGGTAGTCCTTGACTTACGACCGGTTTAGTCCTCGACCTACGACCGGTTTAGTCCTCGACCTACGACCGGTTGGGGGTTGCAGCATTAAAAAGGTTGAGAACCACTGCTCTAAGCGGTTTTACAGAGTCAGCCTATGAGCAGGTCAGGATCGAACTCCTGGCAATGAGCAGTACTGCTTTCTAACCATTGCGTCACCATGGCTCTAATGCAGGAAACCACCAGTGAGGCCACAGTAGGAAGTTACTTTGCCCTCCTAGCCTTCCCAAAAACACTAAAGGCCCAGCTTTCCCCCCCAAGGTTAAGATGAAGGGACTGCCTGTCAGATGCTTGACTTGGGGCCAGATTCTGGTTTTTAATGCATTTGGATTTTATAATTTGAATGCAGTATTTTATATTGTTTTAGGTTTTGATGGGGAGCAGCAACACCCCCCACCCAGATCTGATGGAATGAATGGATGTAACCAGGAAGAGGTGGTCCCTCGTATAACCTGGTCATATTTGCAATACTAAGCCATCGTCTTGGATTGTTAAAATTTAATGTTGCTCCTGTGCGCTTTACAATTTGGATAGGTGACCTACGGTACTGCATATTGCCCTCCCTCCCACCAAATATCTCCTCCCTCACCCATGAAAAAGTTTATGATAAAGACTTTGAGATTACATTTTAGAAATTACCTACCGCCTGCTACTTAGATGTCTTTTCCCGCTTCTTAAGTATACGTTAAAGGAATCTTTGACTTTCAAACCTGTATATACTTAACTAACTTTGCAATTCTGTGTCCACCAAAATGAGTTGTTTTGGGATGAGTTTGTTCTCTTAATTGTTACCTTCTCACCGCTGTGGGTTTCACAAAAACGACCACAAAGCATAATGCTTACGTTTTCCCCTCCTTTGAGGTCAAGCTCCAGAACACTGTAATCAGTATGGAAAATGAATGAAATCTCTCTCCTGCTGGAGTGTGTTCTGAGCAACCTAAGACTTGATCAGCTATGTTATACTTGTTTAATTTGCTACCTTATCTCTGAAATTTAAGGCATGATACAACATAATCTTCCTGGATTCTCTTCCTTAGGAACTAATTAGAAATGTCATCTGGTTGCTTTGAAGATCATTAAAGTAGTAATCTGGGAACGGATGTGCAAAATTTTAATCTTCGCCTCTTCTCAGATTTACAATATACAGGTAGTCCATGGCTTACGGCCAGTGGTGGGATTCAAATATGTGAACAACCGGTTCTCTGTGTGGATGCCACACATTCTGGGCCTGGGCAACAAAAAAATGGTTACCGATTCTGCTGAAGTGGTGCAAACTGGCTGAATCCCACCACTGCTTACAAGCCATAATTGAGCCCCAAAGTTCTGTTCTTTGCACACACTTGCACTAGTGAACCCAACTGTTGGATGTTTAAGCTCACTCCCAATAGATATGAAAATACATTTGCTTGTAATGTCCCCTCTCTTCTCTGCCTTTCTCATGCACACAATCTGAGTCATCGGTTACTTATTCTAGTTCTAGGCCAGGACCAGATTAGACCTCTTAGCACAAATGCAAAGCAGGTGCTTGTTTCATTTTATTGTAAAGAATGGAGGTTGGGAAAACTCAGCAGCTGTGAGGTAATAAAAAAGGGGAAGGAAGGGAATATTTAATTGGGCTGGGTGGGTGTTATCTATTGGCATTTCAAAATAAGTCACCTCCTAAGAGCTAGTATGTACATTTTAAAAGAAAAATAAGCTTCATAAGGCTGTTGCTATTTATATAATAAAAAGCACAACATGGCATTCCAATCAACTGTTTAGGTAGTCCTCAACTTATGACCACAGTTGAACCCACCCTTTTTGTTGCTAGGCAAGACAGTTGTCAAATGACTTCTGCCTCATTTTATGACCTTTCTTGCCACAGTGGTTAAGTGAATCAACTGCCATTTTTAAGTTAGTAACATGATTTTGAAGTGAATCTTGCCTTCTCATTGACTTTGCTTGTCAGAAGATGATCACATGACACCAGGACACTGCAACTGTCATAAATACCAGCCAGTTGCCAAGCATCTGAATTATGATCATATGACCAGGGGAATGCTACAATGGTCATAAGTGTAAAACAAATGGTCATAACTCACTCTTTTCAGGGTTGTTGTAACTTCGAATGGTCACAAAACAAAAGTTTGTAAGTCAAAGACTACCTGTATCAGCATTTTTGGTGTTTTGTTTTTGTTTGTTTTTTGGAAAGGAGAAAAGAACAGCGCATCATTTCTCCCATTCCTCATGACGGAATTGCCAACATTTTCTTTAGTCCTATTTTGTATTGTGTTGTTAAAAAATACGTCCTTCCAGCCATATCTATTTCTCCTCCAGACCAATATTTTATTCCAGCAAGAGTTCCCTTCAGAAACCAAAACCTAAAAGTTAATAACTTTTTATATCTTTTGTTTTGTTATGAAGTCATGACACCGATTGGAAAAATGACTATCCATCTCAGATTGACTGACATTCTTTCAAGGACAGGAAACATTTTTTTTAAAAAAACCTCATACTGAATGTTTCGGAATAATTTCTGCTAGGAAAAGAAATTCAGACTTGGATCAGCCCGTCATGTTCAAAATGATAAGAGAGGAACAGCTGAGCACAACAGAAACATTTTACAACAAAATTTGCTGACTCCCATCATGCAAAGCTGGGCATGGAAAAGGTCTGTCAGTTGTACAGCTGGCACATTTTGCTTCTGAGAGTAGCAGAGGGAAGACCTGGTTGATACCCCTTCAAACAACACTGTGGATGTTACACTAATTAGTATTTTAAATATGTGTACGAGAGCTGCATTTCTGGCCAGCATTCTAAATGTGGACTATAGCCAGGTGACTCATAGGCTTGGAAAGTTTTAGCTAGGGAGTGGGTTGGAAAGGAGAAGAGAAAAGAAGAACTTGGCCTCTGCTTTTGTATAAAATGTACGTGTGCTTCCTAAAAATACATCTTGCCTATTTCCTAGAACTCAGCTTTAAATTTTTTTACACTCTTGAAATTTTTTACACTCTCCTGTCTATGAGTTGGGCAGCTACATAAATTAGAGAAATAAATAAGCAAACTCATTTAAACAGAGACCTGTTCTGAGAATTATAATTTGGAGAGTTTGAGGGGAAACAAGGATACAAAAGCCCAAGTTTGCCCTATCTGGGTATTCTCTGGATGTAGGCAATTCACCTGTGTCCTCCAGTGAATGGAAGGTGACGGTGGCTTATTCATTTCTCATTTCATTTCTCTGCTGTTCGGCAGCTAACATTCATTGGCACCAAATACATAGATCAACCACACAACAGAATAAAAATTATAATGATCAGTCCCTTCCCAGCCACAATGTGAGTGCCTCAGTGCTGTTTCACCATTATCCTAGGCCAGGGACGGCCAAATGCTTCAGCTCATCAACAACTTCATAAAGTTTCAGATTGTTCATCAATCCCCAAACATTTATTACATGAAAATAATTCAATAAATGCTATTTTAATTAATATCGCTATGAACAATAGCAACGGCAACACAACATGGACTTCTTAGATACTTGCAGGTCAGTACTGGCCACTTTAGAGAATCCAAGAAACTTTTATTCCTAGCCTATCAGCTATCCTGGGAATAAAACTTTAAACACTTAACTTTTTAACAAAACTTTCAAGCTTCAACTATTTTCAACTGAAAAAAAGTTCAAAACTAATCGAATCCCTCTTAGCAGGGATTTTTTTTTTCAGGAGGGCTTCTACAGAAAAGTTTCCAGGCTTTTTCAGCAGGAAGCCATGCTCTGAAATAAATTGGCATAGAACTGATAAAAGCTGGTAGGGCGTATTTATGCCCCATGCATCCCTTTGCTCTGAGGTTCCTGCTGCCTTTGAATAGTCAGCGCAGAAATACAATCCTTCTGTCATTCAGTGAGTTTTCACGAGCACCTTTTTAAGATTCTGAAAGCAGGGGGTCCGAACATGGCTCTCCCGTTCTTTTTACTTAACCCATAAGCCCCCTCAACTCACCTCTTTACTGTATATGAAAGATATTCGATAGTTTGGGAATTCATGAATAATTCTCTTTGGATTTTATTTTCCTCTCTTATCATAAGAGAATCACACTCAGCAGACATCTTAGCAAAGAGATATTCTGAGGTTTCTAATTCCTTTACAATGCAAGAATGGAGCTAGATTTCTTGGATTACAATTCCCATCATCCTTGACCAGCATAGCCAAAGGTCAAGGAACAATAGATGCTCTACCTGATAACATCCGGAGAACCTTTTGCACTGCAATAACTTTGAGTGAGGGACAGAAAGATCCGAGCATTTAATAACAACTCTAATGTATCACTCAAGTGTACACTCCTTCACTATAAGCACAAAAGTGAATGTCTATTGCCACATTAAGATTAAATACTTGGAGAGACAGAGATTTTATTTCCATTTAGAACAGCTGTGTCCCCTATTATGTTCTATAATTATGACATATGCAAGTTCTAAATGGATGCATTACTTCCATTAAAAAAATCACACTGGGAAAAGGGAGAACATACTCTCGTTTTCATGAATATCAAATGCAGATCACCATCTGTGCTGTTTACTTCATGCCCATCTTCAAATAAACTGCTTAATTCTGCTCTTTTTTTCTCATCTCAATATCCTTTTTAATGTTCAGTGTCATGGTTCCGACAGATGAAACTCTTCAAAAGAACTTCGAGGCATTGTTTACCTTAAAGAATCTTTTATTCGAGAAACAAAGTATCGGCACTACATAGTTGAAACCAAAAACTAAATTCCCCTCCCCTGGATACAAAGTAACAAAGCACAATTCCTTCCTCCAATAAACAGTCATAAATCACATTCCCCAATTAGCTTAAAGTGCGGGCTTTCTCCCCAGCTCTCCAGCCCGCCAAAACTCTATCAACTCTGGGCCCAATGACCTTGGGTTCCCACGGCTGAGTTATTATTGTTATGACTGGACTCTCATCCACATTCCCCCTCCCAGCATCAACTAACTCTAAAAGCAATAGAGAAAAATGGCTGCGTTTCCATCTATTGTCAAAGCAAGAACATCCGATGTTAGCAGCGTTGACATCCAGTTTAGCTCCTCACCTCTTCAGTCCCATCATTGTCTTAAAAATGGCTACATGGCATGCCCATGTAGTATTCTTGGCAGTGACTTTCCTTTCTTCCATATGTTTCTTCCAACTTCCCAAGCTATTGTTTGGAACCTGGTGTCTCACATCCAAGTATTAAACAAGTCTTACTTGACTTCGATTTTTTTTGAGACTGAAGTGGCTAAGTGACATAATTGCTTATTTAGTAGCTGTATGACATAGCGTAAGGCAGGGGTCCCCAACCCCCAGTCTGTGGACTGGCACCAGGCCATGGCATGCCAGCAACTGGTCCACACAAACAAGCAAAGCCCCATCTGAGGGATGCAGGCAGCACATGAAACCAGGCCCCCTCCGGTCCATGGAAAAACCTCTCTCCACGTAACTGGTCCCTGATGCCCAAAAGGTTGGGGACCTCTGGCATAAGGCACATGTATCTTCTCCAATGCATTGTAACCTTCACAATAATAATTTGGAGAAGGAAAAAAAGACCCATAATCAGACAGAGACAATACAGTGGGCCTGAGGGAAGAGAGATACGTTTCCCAACTACTATTGCCTACAGGCAATTTTCCTACAGTCCAGTGATAAATATGGCTGCCTACTGGATCAATTATGGTGCTCATAAAGAGTCACTTGGACTGCAAGGAGATCCAATTGGTTAACCCTAAAGGAAATAAACCCTGACTGTTCTTTGGAAGGACAGATACTGAAACGGAAGCTCAAATACTTTGCCACCTAACGAGAAGAGAGGACTCATTAGAAAAAACCCCAATGTTGGGAAAGATTGAAGGCAAAAGGAGAAGGGGACGGCAGAGGATGAGATGGTTAGATAGTGTCATCGATGCAATGAACAGGAGTTTGGGCAAACTCTGGGAGACAGTGGAAGACAGGGCAGCCTGGTGTGTAATGGTCTGTGGGCTCCTAAAGAGTTGGACATGACTTAACGACTGAACAACAACTGGATCAATGCCAACATTTCTGTGGTATTTCACTAAGCAGTACTGCAGCCCATAGCATTCACTGGTAAATTCCAATAACTTTGTGAGAAAGATTTTTCAATGAATCAGCTTTTATGTGGCTTGCTTTTGTTTGATATCCAATGTTTAATTCCTTGTTTAATTTTATATTTATTTTATTTATCTGATATTATGGTGGCCAGATGCCACGTGAGCATTTCTGAAGCCTACTTTTGCTCCGTCAAGGCCATGAAGAACTTCTCTGCTTCTGCTCTGTAGAGACCCCTTAATTAATCCAATAAAAATAATTGAAAATAGGGGTAGAAGTGAGTTTACTTCTGAGTTCTAGAACCATTTGCGCATGTGTGCACAGATGGCTACTCAATTACTAATTTTTATACCCTCTCAGGATTTTGCATAGAGGATTTAAGAATGCTGGATTCCCCTTTTCTCCTAGCTACTATATAAAAATGAATATTAGCCCTCTACATCTCCTGGTTAGGAATTTTACTGAGCAGTTTTTCTTTGGTCCTTGATGTTTGTTTAATTGGATTGGCCAGAAGGCTTTGGCAGCATACATGGAATTTTTGATTATGTATGAATATTATTAGTGGGGCTTCTAGTAATTGATGACTATGGTGCTTCACATGAAATTTGCATTTCTAGAGATTTCATTGTGCCAAATGACCCCCAACCTCTCTTTTTTTCCTGCAGCTGTGCATTCTTAAGTGAAACTAGAAATTCAGCTCCAGTTTGCCTTATGATACTACCAATATGTCAGAGGTTTGCAGTCTGCTGAAGAGTTTGGTATTAAGTATGAAGCTGACTGCCTGTTGGAACCATCTGTTGCTATCCTGGTGTGAAATCCTATCATTTAATATGTCTAATATTTCAAATATTTGCCTGTTGGCTGGATGAGGATTTTGCATTCTTTACTCTTAAAGTCATTGGGAGCTGCCACTTCCTGGTTTTTTTTTAAAATGCTCTTGTCAGAACAGCTATTGTTCTAATGTGGAAAAAAATCGAAGCAACATTTGGGCTGGATAACATTTATTCTTATGTCTGAGAAATTTATTTGAACGAGTCAAATGAAAGAATTATTCCTTTTGTTATTGCTTTTGTTTTATAAGTTTATTGTATTGTATTTTTTTATTATGCTTGATTTTACTGTGCTCTAACCAGAATCAGTTTGAAGTTGGGTGGGGCTTCAACTGAAGAAATTGAACAATTTGTTCATGGAATTTGATCAATTTGTACACCTTTAAACCTGTGTTTAAAAATAGCCTGCAAAACATCTGATGGGCCTAAGGGGTTGAAGCTGAATGGCGAAGAGGGGGGAATTTGCCTGCTTTATTGTGTGAATGTCTGCCTAGGTGTTAGCTCTCCTTCAGGCTACTTTTCAGATGAACTCTGAAAAAGCATTAAAGCTATGTTCAAAAGCAGCGTGAAAACTGATTTAGCATTATTTCCAGTCTTTAAAAAATCTGCCTCTAATTAAAGGTGACCTGGAAATAGACAGGGGGGAAGTGATGGTTTTGTGGTGACAGGAGAGCTTCTCAATGTCCCCTTCCTCTTATTTGCTTTCTTTTTTTGGGGGGGGGGGAGGTTGGCTGTCAACTGTTGGTTGACACTTTTCTACTTTACAAGGAAGCTGTCAGCAACCAATAGATCAGCGCAACTACTGATCGGTGGGGTGAGAAGGCTAATCCGTAAAACAGGAGATCCTCTCCTTGGCTTTACTTGCCAGTCTTCACATACCAAGCTGATCAGCTGCTTTGTAGGTCCGACCAACTGTCAAAGCCTGCCCCCTCCTTGAACTTCATCCCATGTTTAGATAAATGATTGGGGAATATTTTCCCACCAGCTGAGGATATTTGGTAGGAGGGAAAGGAAACAAAGATGGGGAAATCCAACAATCCTTTTCTTTAACTTCACCCACACACAGGAAATAAGGAAAGCACCTTTTGTGGACATAGTTACTATGGCAGGGTAGGGTTTGGCAATGGGGACGGCAAAATTTATACTGGTATAGTTTGATGCTGACTCAACAATGGGTGGAGGGCAATGAATCCGAGCCATAATTCAGTCTTCCTGAATCTGGTGCTCCCCAGAGAACTTAAAATTAAACAACCATCGGCATGCTGACTACAGATGTGGAAGAAACCAAGTTGGTGAACCCTCTCAGTCTCCTGGAGAAGACTCTAGACATGAGTGTTTACTTACCCTGCGGTGGTGGGTCCTTTGATCGCACAATGCTGTCTTGTACACTGTCACCACTACTTTCATGCTTTGCTGTCTCAACAGTCTGCTGCTTTGTACTTTTGAGAGGTTCACCGGGATTGAAGGATTGATCTTTTTCAACCCATGCCTGGTTGGCTGACACCTTCTTCTTTGTATTCTGTTTTTTTTCTCCTCGGATATGATTCTGGGAGTTTCTAATTCAATGAGAAATATATCACAAATGATAATAACAATTTTACAAAATAGGTAAAATGAGTTTTGAGAACTTGCTATTCCTCAGCATCCATCCTCAAACTTAGTGATCTCTAAAAGTCATAGATTACAACTCCTATGATCTACCTACCATACTAGCTGAAAATTAGGAAATAAAAAATAAAACGTCTTGGAGGGTCTAAATAAGAAAAGGTGACACCAGAAATCTATTCAAGCATTCCAGGAATGATTTGAAGATGAAAAGTCTGAAGAAAACTACTGGGGTACAAAGAATTCAGCTACACCTGAATGCCATGAAAGAAATGGGTCTTTATCTAAGAGACAGAAATAAACTAATTGTAAAAGTAAAGGATCTAGTAAAAGTTTTTTTTTTAAATTTTGTAACACTGCATTTTAAGAGAAGCAAAAAGAATTGCAGAAAAGAAAAATATTCTAACAAAAAAAGTCATAAGAATAATCCATTCTCTCATATCCCTAGCTCAGGGGTAGGCAACCTTGGCTCTTTTATGACTGGCTCAGGAATTCTGGGAGTTGAAGTCCACGGGTCATAAAAGAGCCAAGGTTGCTTACCCCTGCCCTAGCCAAAAGGATGAAAATTTGAATTCTCAGGTAGATTTAGGGCTAACTGGACAACACCTGACCTGCTGGCTCATCAGTTCAGAGATATTTTCTTATCTAAACTGAGAAAAGAATGACCACAGGAGAGCAAAAAAGCCCTGGGAGTAGGAGCGACTTTTGATTTCTGCTGGCTTCCCCATCATCTTTCCTTGTGGGAAGCTGGCAGGCAGCATTGGAAATAATAAACATATGACCAGGGCTGACTATGACAACATGGCGGCGTGGTAGCATGGTTGCATGGCAGTGGTCATAACTTTGCCAAATTTCAATTCCATCGGAGTTAATAGGGCCCAGATTTTAGATGCATTCTTTAACTTAGCCCATTTGATGCACATTGATTCAAAAATTGTTATCCTACAATGAACTGTTTGATCAACTGAAGATTACAAACAGGCAAACAGAAGAGTTTTAGTAGCATGTAGATTTCAGCTATTTTATACTTTTTGTATTTTTCTGTTTTCTGTATAGTTTTTTGTTTGCTTTTAATGTCATCTTTCTGACATGTCTCCCTCTTCTGTAGCTTTAGTTTAGTCTACATTTTGTATATATAATAATAAAATATTTGATTTGATTTGACCTGGCAAATCAAAACATTAAACATTGATTGAGGCTTATATGATGTTATTCTGAGCATAACTTAAAAAGAGGAAGAGCAACATTACTATAGTAGTCAGTCCCTTTCCTTTGTAACCGCTTGGACAATCTTTGCATGTGTTTGAAATGTCAGCATTATTTACATCCTTTCTTTGGCCTCAGACGAATTCAGTTCCTCCCAGTCAGTGGTTTTTTTTCCCCTTTCTTTTTCTGTTTCTGTAATCAAATAATTTAAGATGGAGCCAAACTGGCACAGTGCCACTGAATTCAGTTGGGCTTTAGCAAACCATTCTCTCTTGGTGGTTAGTTTGGTTCCATGACACAAATTTTGGAGGAAATATGTGGTTTCTCTTTGGTACTTTATGATTTGACCTTCTGGCAGGAGATTAAAAATGAGGGTTTTTCCCCCTCTTTTCTATCAACTGGTTTCTCCTCATTTATATAGGCTAGGACCAGATGGTTCTCTTGCATTACAATCAGATATCACAGCCTGAGTGTTGGACTATTAAAAATAATATAGACAAATTATAGACATTTTAATTGTACAATTGCTCTGCCTCATTTAAGGAAATTTATAGAAGGTCCAGACTTCATATTCTGCTTATGGTCCTACTTCGCTTTTTCAACTTTTCTTTCAAATCTATTAAATTGGAATAATTGCACAATTCCTTTTGCTGGCTAATATGGTTTGGAGTTATTATATCTTCTGTTTTATTGTACACTATCATGCATCCTTATGAAGTTTGGCAGTTTAATAAACAAACACATAAATAAAAACATGCATTTTAAGATAAAAACTGTAATCTTAATGGAAATACGATATATGAGAAAATGTGATCTGTATGTTTGCTGCTGATAAGGAACAACATTACTCTGTTTTCTTATGGTTCTTTTACTCATATTTAAAGTTACAATTGAGCATAATTTAGAACAGCAGAAGTTAGAAACTTATGGTCCTCAAGATATTCCCCAGATGGAGCTCTCATATGCCCAAATAACATTGTCAGTAGCAAGTGATGCTAGACATTTGATCTCAACAATATCTAAAGAACCATAATCATCCCCATTTCTTAAACAGAGGGTTGCTTTCCATGTAGGAAGACACATAGCCACTTCTTAAGGTGAATCCTCCAGTTTTGTACAGCTTATAATATGGAAAAGTACTGAAATATGTATGTGGATACTGTATGTTTCCTAAGTTGAATTATGAATTATACATTGAAGTTTCCTAATTGAGCTTTGATCACGAAGACGGTAATGTATGGAATAGATTTCATTTTATAAATAACTGTTTCTGTACTCAACTCAACTCAAATTATTATTCAGGGAGAAACTTGCTGTGAGCACGAGTTGATAAATGCATTGGACAGCAGAGACTTCAGGTTAAATCCCAGCTCAATTACAGAGTCACTTGATAACGCTGCCCATGTCATCATTTTTCAGTCTCAATTACCAATCTATCAAATGGGAATAATTATGGTCTAGCTTAAAGGCATTTTGTGAAGATGAATTATACAGAGAGATAGAGTGTTGGGCTCTATAGTGGATAATAACTGTCATGGAGTAAAATATGTAAAACATTAAACTCTTCCGTTTATAGTAACACTGGAGTATTGAGTAATGAATTAAATGACATTTGGAATTTAAATTTATTTCCTATTTCATTTTTATATGTGTGTTTAAGAAGAAATAAAAACATAATTATTAGAATGGTCTAACGTTTTCCTAAAGGATGGAAAGACATTTGGGCAAATGAAAATGAAACATGAATTGTAACTCCACAGAATGATATAAATCAGTGAAATGATCTCTGTATCTCTAAATTTCTTAAAGATGTATGTCTCAACTGCTTTTCTTGAGATAAAAATGAAAATATGATTAATGATCTGCAAACATGATGCTGCAAGATTTATTAAGTTTGTGTGGCAGCAGATTCTTTTGAAATCATTATATCCAGGGAGAACTTGCTGCCTATTTTATGGACAGATTTAAAGAATTCAGACTGGTTTTGGACATGTCTGCTAAATGTATTTTCTTCTTATCCTGATATAAGGAAGGATTGAAAACTGAACAGGAGTTTAATTTGCCAAAGAAGCTTCTATGAAGAAAGGAATTGATTTCTCTCTGCCTCTCTGAAGGAAACTTCCTTCCTTCCTTCCTTCCTTCCTTCCTTCCTTCCTTCCTTCCTTCCTTCCTTCCTTCCTTCCTTCCTTCCTTCCTTCCTTCCTTCCTCCCTTCCTCCCTCCCTCCCTTCTTTCCTTCTTTACTCCCTCCCTCCTTCTATGATTCCTTTCCTTATACTGACTTTTTACTATGTGAACATATGGTGCTCTTTCTCCTCAATATTATTAATTTTGTGGAAAAGAACACAAAGATATTAGACTAATAGGTCTTAGTTTACTGACACTACAGATGTAACATTTTATTTGTTTTCATAAACAGAATACTCTTATCCAAGTAAGATTGGGAACTTAGGCTTAAACATCAGCAAAATACAGGTTCAAAATGTTTCTGAAGCATCTTGTTAGTCCATTTGAAGCTTCCCCTCTAAACTGAATGAGGTTAAGAAGTAGAGGTTTACTTTAGTTAAGAATTTAAAAAGCTATTCTTATATACTCAGTTAAAATATTCTACAAACTAAATTTATTGTGCTGGATTCAGATGTATTTTTCTTTTAGTTAGCTTGACTGGATTCATTCTTTATCATTTCCAGATATTAAACATGCATCTAGAGACAGACACGAACAGAATTAATTTAATATAAATGGCCAATCACAGCTAAGCTGGACGGGCAATTTAATTCTGCAGTTTTCTTATGCATTATGAATATTATAGTCATAAAATTTCATGGTACTCATGAGCATTCTATCAGTGTCAAAACAGAAGAGTTACATAATTCTTCACTGGGTTTGCCCTGTGATGGGAATATAGCAGCCATACAGTAAAAGGAATTTAACACAGAAGGTGGTTGAATTTTGCTGGGAATTTTTCTAGTATGATGGATTTCCTGGCACTTTTTATTTTCTGGGACTTCTCCAGCATTCTCCCAAAAGCTGCTCCTAAAGGCTAATGGATGTAACAGGATAGAGAAACCAGTAATCTTATGTAAGAAGAAAAAAAATATTTTTCTGCTCATGCCAAGTATCTCTGGGCCCAATCCAAGGCATTCAATAGTGGAAGAGATATCTGAAGAGATAACCTTCAGGGAAAGTAAACGTACTTGAAATGTGGAAATGCTGGTGGATGTTTTAAGTTCCATCTCTTTTCCTGCCCAAAGGTCCTCACCACTTTCGCTTCTGTGGTGCAGAGTTTGGCCTTTCTGTCAGACGGATCATTGAAGATGAAGGAATCTGACCCAAACATGAGGTGTTTGACACACAAAGGAACAAAGTAAATGAAGATTCCTGGGAAGAAGAGCAGAGTATACAGATTAAGATATCTGAGGTGGTCATATGTGTTTTCAATATGAGGACAAATTTGCTTACTCTCTTTTAAAATTGCTCTGTATGCTTCTACCCATAATAATATAATGTCCACATCTGCCTTGGGAAAGACTCAGTAGATGGGCAAAAATGCGAAATCCAGTCTGAACATCTGGCTGACTATGCGACCAACCTTAATTAATAAGAATAATTGATAATAAGTAAATAATAATAATTAATATTGAAGTATCTGCAGACAGCAGAATAGAAGAGAAAAAACGGAGAAAATCGCAATCTATAAAGAATTGAAAATAGAAATAGAATGACTGTGTCAAAAGAAAACAAAGATAGTATCAATAGTAATAGGTTCCATGAGTGCCAAAACATCTGGGGCACCATTGAACACCATTGGTATTGAAAAAGTCATCATCAGTCAATTGCAAAAGGTAGCTTTACTTAGAGCACATTATATCCTGTGGTAATACCCTTAATAAACAATAACATCTGCCTATCCCACTTCCTTGGCAAATACTTGATAGGTGGATAAAAATGCCAAATCCAATCTAAACATCTGGCTGACTGTGCGATGACCCATAATAATAATGTATAGAATTAGATTTTTTCCACCATTCTATTCAAAATGCTGACAGCCTATAACAGAACTTTAAAATAAAAGGTAATATGAACTTAGTAAGATATAAGGCAGTTTTAAATTTAATCCACAACTATCAGCCAATGATATTTTACAACTGTTTTCAAAAAGAAGAGGGAAATCTTGACGCTACTAGATGTTAGTCAAGAACCTTAAAAATTAATTAATTTTTTTAAAAAACATTAAATCAAAGTTTAAAATGTCAAAATAACACAGAACTTTCAAAAACACTTTGTTTTTACCCAAGAGTTCATGAGAGTGCAGCAATTTTAATTTACCCATCTTATAGAAAAGAATATCTATAAGATATTGAGTTGTGCTTTCTGAGCTTGGTTGCTTGCTTGCAGATGTTTCATTATCTAACTAATATCATCACTGTAAGGTAAGTTTGTTCATCTTATTTTTTCTGGCCCCATGACATTGTGTGAAATTGCATAATTGCCTTAAAACATTCTCATGCTTCTCCAGAAAATATTAAAATAGAATTTTTGGTTTGGCAAATTTCTAAGAAAAAAGGAATCCTATGCTTAAGGAGCAATGTGAATATGCTATATATATCTCCAATATGGGAGATATGGATTTGTTTAAGAACTGAATTGTATGGTGGAAATTTGAACTTGGCTTGGATCCTATTTGTTTCCATACTGATCAATAAAAAGTCATTACAATTAAAGCAAAACAAAGCTGAAATTAAATATAAAAGCAATGCAACTGATGGTCAGTTTATTTTCATGGGCCGATTTTTTAAAATGTCAACATGAGTTGTTTCTTCAAATGAATATTCACACATGGTCTAAAAGATAGTTTAACATATCTTTGTGTCAACTTTCCCCGATCTAGTGTTCTCCAGATGTGTGTTGTTCCAGCTCCAGAATTCACATTCGTATTGTGAGTTTCAAGACATCAAGGATTGCAGGGTTTGAAGGTTTCCTGGGGTGTAGTAGCCCAACTTTTCAAAATGGGTTCAAACACAGAGCACTGTGTAGTTATTTGTTGATTTGCTTATCCAATGAAATTGACAAATAGGCTTCAAAATAGCAATAACCATGTTTGGTAAAGGAAGATACAAACTGGGCTCACACATTGCAGTATACTATGATGTATAAAATGTTTGAGTAACACATCACAGTAAGTCATTAAACAGGATTGTCGTTTGTTTTTAATGGAAGAATTCAAGATCCATGGGGCAAAGTTGCGTTATGTCAGCATCAACCAGAAGAGAAGAAAATACTTTTGAAAAACTATTGCTTGTACAGTATGGGTGGCTCATGGTGAAATTGTCCTGGCAGAACTATTTATTCTTTTTAAGATGTGGCACTCAGAAAATATTTAGTCCTGATCAATATTTAATTGAAGTTAGAACTTTTCCTTTCAGGATTAATGCATAAACAGCTAGAAAAGAATCAGGGAAAATTACTTCAGTATTTGATTACAACGGCAAGATTATTGTATGCATGGAAATGAAAAGATCCAACATTACCCATGGGAATAGTGAAGTTGACAGAATTTGCTGAAATGGATAAATTAACTTCTTTGCTTAGAGAAAAGACATTACCTGCATTTACTGCTGAATGGAGCCTCTTATGACTTTTTTTGTATAAAAATGAAGAAAATGAATTTATGACTTATAATTTTGATGATTAGACAGATTATAGGAAGAACAGTAATATGATGTAACCTCTGTCTCTAGAGAGGTTAAAAGATATTTGGATTTATAATTGGTATGATGCTTATCTGAAGCTATTTCTTTATATTTGTTTCTTCCTTTTCTGTTTTTTTTCTCCTTCTTGTTCATCTTGTGCTTTGATTTCTTTTTTTTTCTTTCTAACTTTCTACTATTTGTTTACTTCCTTGTGTTAAAATTTCAGTTGCGGAGTGCTTGGTGCTCTCTAAGCTTGGTGGTTTTTTTGCAGATATTTCATTACCAAACTAGGCAGTTTTATCAGTGTTAATAGGGAGTGGGGTTTGCTCACATTTTATATTCCAGGTCTAGGATATTAATGTAAATATTAATAGAAATGTATATCTAGAATATACAATATGCAAACCCCACTCACTATTAGCATTGATGATGCTACCTAGTTTGGTAATAAAATATCTGCAAAAACTCACCAAGCTCAGAGAGCACCAATCATGAGTTACAAATATTCTCCTTTAAATGTTTAATTATATGTATGTATAATACCTAGTCCTAAGGAATGCAGAAATGCCAATCTCAGTGATAATTCTTTTTCCACAGTGTATAATATCAAGACTTCTGTCACTTCATCTCCATTGACAATGATTGACTTCTGTAAACTTTTCTCCTCTAAATTTAAATTCTAAAACAATAGTAATTGAAGTAATGAAATAGAAGTATGTTCTCTTCACTCATTTCCTATTTCCTCCCTCACGGCATTGTTGCAGGATCCAAAGATTTAAAAAAATCCTGGTATTTACTGGGTTATTATTGTGCATTGAACTCACCAGATTTTTTCAACAATAACTAGATTCAGTTGAAAAGCTCCATAAGAATAAGCAAGGTGCTCTGATGATCATTAATGGAAGACTACTGGAAAGATATATCAATTTCTTTCCAGTTTCTACAAACTTGGGCCTCTGGACCAACGGACACTTTCTAGTCTATCAGAACTGACTGGAACCTTCCGGAACCTTTTCTACAAGCTTCTGTGATGTAGCATATAAGCATGATGCATTCTTCTACCATGCTGCAATAATTTTGTACTTCAATGCAGATATGAACATACAACATAAATGTAGATGCTAAAGCATATATTTAAAAAAGTTCTTACTGCTGAAAAGCCATTTCTGTATATGGTCTATATCACTTAGTGCCAATTGTTTGCTTATATTCCAGTTTGAGGTATCTAAATATATGCTACACATCTCTCTCAACATGTCTGGCAAGCCAAATGTACATCTGCTTTACTCAGTTATATTCAGAATATTATACTAACCATATCAACTTGCATTGACACATGACCTTGCAAAAATGGTGAGGAGCTCCTGAATGTCTGTCTGTAGGGTATGAATAAGATAGAAAAATGTGGGTTAGACAGCATCACCACCAGATGGATTCATGTCATGGTTCCGATAGATGAAACCCATCAAAAGAACTTTGAGCCAAAATTCTTCCTTAAAGTACATTTATTTGGGGTACAAATTATCGGCACTACATAGTTGAACCCAAAAACTAAATTCCCTTCCCCTGGAAACAAAGTAACAAAGTACAACTCCCACCTCCAAGTAAACTGTCATAAATCACATTCCCCAATTAGCTTACAGCGGGGACTTTCTCCTCAACTCCACAGCCTGCCAAAACATTATCAAGTTGTCCTTGGATTCCCACAGCAGCATTATTGTTATGGCTATCTGAGCTTACATTCCAATCCCTCCCTCTCTGCTGCACCTAATTTCTAAAGTAAGAAAAAGCATGTTAAGGGAATAGAGAAAATGGCTGCATTTTCATCAGTTGTCAGAGGGGGAACATCCAATGTTAGCAGCATTGACATCATAGTTGGCTGACTGGCCATACTCAGCGTGTGGTCCTCAATGGAACTGCATCTACATGGAGGGAAGTGTATAGTGGGGTGCCCCAGGGTTCTTCAACATCTTCATCAATGATTTGGATGAGGAGATAGATGGGGAATTCATCAAATTTGCAGATGATACCAAGCTGGCAGGAATAGCAAACATTCCAGAAGATAGGCTTAAGATACAGAAGGATCTTGACAGACTTGAACATTGGGCACTATTTAACAAAATGAAATTCAATGGTGAAAAAAGTAAGGTTCTACATTTAGGCAAGAAAAACCAAATGCACAGGTATAGTATAGGTGGTACCTTGCTCAATAGTAGCAACTGTGAGAGGGATCTCAGAGTCCTAGTGGACCATCACTGAAATATGAGCCAGCAGTGTGCTGCAGCTGCCAAAAAAGCCAACACAGTGCTAGGCTGCATTAACAGAGGGATAGAATCAAGATCACGTGAAATGTTAATACCACTTTACAATGCCTTGGTAAGGCCACACTTGGAATACTGCATCCAGTTTTGGTCACCACAATGTAAAAAAGATGTTGAGACTCTAGAAAGAGTACAGAGAAGAGCAACAAAGATGATTAGGAGACTGGAGGCTAAAACATATAAGGAACAGTTGCTGGAATTGGGTATTTCTAGTTTAATGAAGAGAAGAATGAGTGGTGATGTGATAGCAGTATTCCAATATCTCAGGGGCTGCCACAAAGAAGAGGAAGTCAAGCTATTCTCCAAAGCACCTGAAGGCAAGACAAGAAGCAACGGATGGAAATTAACCAAAGAGAGAAGCAACCTAGAACTAAGGAGAAATTTCCTGACAGCTAGAACAATTGATCAGTGGAACAACCTGCCTCCAGAAGCCATGAATGCTCCAACACTTGAAGTTTTTAAGAAGAGACTGGACAGCCATTTGTCTGAAATGGTATAGGGTTTCCTGCTTGGGCAGGGGGTTGGACTAGATGACTTATTACTATTATTATTATTGTTGTTGTTGTTGTTGTTATTGTTATTATTAATACAGTCAATATTAGTGAAATTGTACTACTAAGTGCTGTGGAAGAAAATGGTTTGCCATAGTAAAATTCTATACACTAAGCTCAAAATATCTATCTGAAACTTTCCCCAAAATGAAGGAAATTTTCAAAGGTATATTGTTACTGAGGTTAGCAGGAGTGCTATTGACATGGGGTGTATTTCTGCTTGTCCCCAATTGTCACAGTCATAGGAACAATAGGTTGGAAAGCCCCACGAGCCTAATATATATCTGAGAAGAAAAATTGAAATTCTTAGATAATTATGAGGGTAAATTTACAAATGTTCATTTAGAAACCATGATGATGGAAAATATGTCATCATTACTCAAATGATGTGAAATGTACAAATTGCATCATTGGTACAACAATGATATATATATAACATTACTTGTTCTCACCAACAACCATGAGTAGAATATTGATTCATGCTCTATGTATCCACCTTTCAAGTTTCTCAATAAGCATAAAGTTGTTTACAATCTTGAAGGGCCATGATTCCACCTATATATCTTCTCTCTAGAAGTAAGGACCGCATGTAGAAAGTTCTCTTTAAATTCTAACCAAGTTGGCTTCATTGTGGTACAAAAGATCAACCCTTTCCTTGAAAGTAACAACCTTTCCACCAAACAGAGATGCAGAGCAGAGAACAAGATATCTCGAGTGAGAGGTATTCTGGAATAGTTTTTCCCTTATGCAAGTTTTTATTTTATTTTATTTTATTTATTGTTTGAGTTTTAAAAACCCAGCGGCTACTTGGTGGATGTATGCTAAGGAATAAAGCTCAAACTACACTGGCATTTTAATGCTATAATCTATGATATGCCAAGGGTGGTTTAAAATTTCATGACAACTAAAGCAGAGGTCCCCAACCTTTTGGGCACCAGGGACCGGTTACATGGAGAGAGGTTTTTCCGCAGACTGTAGGGGTGGTGGTTTTGTATGCTGCCTGCATCCCGCAGATGGGGCTTTGCTTGTTTGTGCGGATCGGTTGCTGGCATGCCACGGCCCAGTACCGGTCCATGGACCGGGGGTTGGGGACCCCTGAACTAAAGGACATATGAAAGCTCACCTATGTTTTGTCAACTGCATTTATCAAACAAGTACTTCATAAGTCATGGTATATGATGCAGTTCCTATAAAAAGTACCCTGCTGTTTCTTGCTCTTTTTAAAGTCTCATAACACAGTAGAGCCTACACTATTTAATAGTGATTTAATAGACCATAAACCACACTATAATGCTATAAATATGGGAAAAGTGAGAACTCTTGTGGCTGTTTTAGATTTGCATATTTGCATTTAAAATCTGTTTTTTGCATGCATACTATTACAAGCATGCAGTGAAAAATATAGATCAACCATGGATCCCTTCCTCAATTTTGGTAGGACCTGGATTCTAAAACTGGGTGGTGGTAGAAATCTGCAAGAGAAAAACAATGCATTTTGACTATTTGGTTTTTTAAAACATTAGCATATATTTTGTGCAAAGCTCAATGGTCTGTACATATTACATTTAATATGTTCAGGTACTATGATACTGTCAGGATTTGTTTCCAATTTTTATTGCTACATTTGTAACAGAGGCATGCCTTATGCTTAAACAATCTTTTCTTTTTCATTCTCAGACAGTATCTCAGCATGTAGGATAAATACTAATTATTCTGCCAATGCATTTTCATGTCTGCAAACATAATGAATGTTTGCAAAATGCTTTGAAGCTGAAAAGAAGGCATGTTCAAAGCTGTAGGGTTTTTTTTTTTTAACCAAAACAGTTTGCTGCAGTTTGCACTGCACTCTGACCCCTAAAACTAGAGAAAGCAAAATTTCTTCAATTCTGAACTTAGTGTCATGTTTTAAGATTCATTCCATAGAACTCTTTTCAAGCAACCAAATGGCTCTATTAAATATGTGAGGTGTAGGAGACTGTAATCTATGTCGGTATGTTGATGGCCACTTCTGCATTTAGCTTGCCCTTGTATTTTGAGAATTTTACAAGTTCAACCACATAAATGAGAATATTGGAAAAATATAAGAAAAAAGGTCTCCACAGAGGTCGAAACTGTTCACCCTGGGTTTGCTGAGTACCTAATAGTGGCTCTACCACTATACAGAAATTGATGGCCCCATCAGGCGGTAGATGATGGGGATGAGAGTAATGAAAAATATCAGGAGGACAGAACTAAGTGCAACCAAACTGTCACACAAAGTGGAGGACAAAATCCCATTGTTAATGGAATGTAAGGAGAAGATGAAATAAGAGTCATCTGTGAACTCAAATGAGGTTCCTCTACTTGAAACAGGAAACAATGACCCATCTTGTCTTTTCTCTTGAATTGCAAAATGTCTGATGGCTTTGACAAACATGGGTAGCAGATTGAAAACTAGGCTCCCTAAGTATAGATCTATCAAGGAGTTAAACAGAAATCCTTTTACACACAATTCTCCCCACTCCTCTGAGGTTTTGTATTCCATTCACCTTTTATTTACTAATTAGATTTATATTCCACCTTTGTTTTGTACCGCTCATGATTCTCCCTCCAGTTTTATTCACAACAAGCCTATGAGGTGAGTTAAACCAGAGGTCCCCAACTTTTTTGGCACCAGGGACTGGTTCCGTGGAGAGAGATTTTTCCACGGACTGGAGGGTGCATGATTTTGTGTGCTGCCTGCAACCCACAGATGGGGCTTTGCTTGTTTGTGCGGACCGGTTGCTGGCATGCCGTGGCCCGGTATTGGTCCATGGACCAGGGGTTGGGGACCCCTGAGTTAAACTGACAGAGTGACTGCCCCAAGGATAGCTGGCTGAGGGAGAACTAGGATTCATGGCCACTGCTGGATTTAAGCATAAGCTAAACATGCTAATAAGTTCATTATTACATATTAATAAAACTAATCCTGATTATTTATTTCGTCAGAATTTTGTGTGTATAGATATATTAATGTATGCTAACATTATTTTTAAAATTACATTTGAGTAATTTTGGTAAATTTTGATTACATTTGAATAAATTTGAGTAATTGTGGAACAACCTGCCTCCAGAAGTTGTGAATGCTCCAATGCTGGAGGTTTTTAAGAAGAGATTGGACAACCATTTATCTGAAATGGTATAGGGTTTCCTGCCTGAGCAGGGGGTTGGACTAGAAGACCTCCAAGGTCCCTTCCAACTTTGTTATTCTATTCTATTTTAGTATTGTTGTCAGGGTATGCTATATTATAATTTATGAGAGAGATCAAGCCAGACAAAAGATAAACAGTAAATGCATTTATAATTTGTATTTTTTTCACATTAAATATCTTACTATTAAACCATTAAGAGACATATATACAGTTTCAGTTATTTGTGGTGACCCAAGGTCCTGTTTTGGTACACATCTTAGTGAAAGCTTCTGGTGCAACTTTTTTAACAAGGGATCTCCAAGCTTTATATAGCTTAGGGCCTTACAAATCTAAATCCAGCATTGCCCAGAGCTTCCCAGTTTCTCGTCCAGCATCTTAGCCACCATACCAGTCTTTTTACAAGTACTGATTTTTCTATGAACACTTTTTATAAGGAAATTCATCTGGCAACCACTTTTTCCCAGTAAACTCTCTTTTTCTCTTTCTCTTAATAGACCATCATCATCATCATCATCATTATCATCATCATCATCATCATCATCATCATCATCATCATCAGTACACTGTGGGATAACAGAATAACAGAGTTGGAAGGGACCTTGGAGGTCTTCTAGTCCAACCTCCTGCTCAAACAGGAAACCGTACATTAAGAGGATGAAACCTCTTCAGTTGCTTTCCAGCTCTACAACTCTTTTCCATTTAATACTTGTTAACTGAGTTACATCATATGTTCAGGATTTCTTTGGGCGTTTTCTGGATGTTTTAAGGTCAATTAATATCCAGTTGAGGGCTGTTGTCCAACACTGATTCAACACACCACATATTTCTATCTCTTTGTAAATCTAAATTAACTTACTGGCAATGTTTAAGGCATTACCATTTACCTTTAATATCTCTTTCAATTAATTCTCTCATTTGAATCTTTCCTCCAGGCTTGCTGAGAGTAATTCTGGTGAAAACAGGATCATTTTGTCAAACTTCTATGGCAGTCTTGTTATTTCCTGTATGTGGTGGCTAACCGTGATATTTCTGCATATTGATTTCAAGACACTGCTGCAAGATTCCTCCATATCTTGTCTCTGTAGGTGTGATGGAATGTAGTTAAGGAGGTGGATCCCCAGGAGGGAGGGGCTGCATTCCAGAGGAATAAGAGGCAACACAGTCCAGATGTTATGTGTGAAAGAGGGTGAAGAAAGCACCTCCCTAATAGTTCACAGAGAATAGTGTAGATGAAGACCCAGATAGTAGAGTTTTTGTCTGACAAGATTTTTACCTACAGATGTGAAGAACTCAGCTTGGAAGAATCGCCATGTGGTTTTGGGCCTGACAGCAGGGCTTCAAATATATTGCTCAATTTAACAGAGTCACTTTTTCAAAGGTGATGAAAGCTGGGCAAAGTGGTATCTTATGTACTTTATGATGTTTGATAATTGGTTGAATGTCTTTATTTGCTGCCCCTCTCTCCATGAGGAGACTTATTTCCCGTTCTTTTTTCGTCTCTTGACAGCTCCTTATACCCTTTCCCTTCTGTATGTCTTTTATTACTCTTCTTCCTCTAACAAAAATAGGCTTCTCATAAAAAATAATAATAATAAAAGTTGAGGTACATGGGGACCAAAAGTCTGCATCCAGGCCAGTTGAATGTCTACACAAACCTCAAAAGCAATTTTAATCTGCTGTTATCTTTGGCTGCTCTAACATGCCCATCCCATTGTGGAAGTTTTTTCCCCCCAGTATTGATGTTCTTAACATTTCAGAGAATGGATTGCAACATTTATGTTTATACTGTATATTGAAGAATCAAATCTAGGAAAGCCAACAGGATATAAAAACATTTGACATCATGAAATTAAATTGTATTCCCACTGCTCCCCGCATTTTAAATATCAGTATGCTCCTATTCACTCTTCACATGCTTTCCATTACTAATGGAAACCATGTTCCCGACCATAGTAAAGAAGCTTGGCATTAAACAGTGCTTTGCATGGGTGTGAAAACTGAACAGTAAGTTAATGGATGATCAGGCAGAGGAGATCTGTTGCTGCAGAGCATTATGTCAAAATAAACTTGATCTGCTCTGTTACTGCCATAATATATGGACTGGCAAAGTAAAAGAGAGATATGGAGGATCACTTTAAAATCTAACCTAAGAAAAAGAGATGTGAAAATAATAGTGACAATAGTGACAATTGAGTGATATAACCAGCAGACTTCATATTTTGGCTAGGTGAGGGCAAGAGCACCCCTGGCTGTCAGCTGCCACCTCATGCTTGTGCTTCGCAACCATTCAGTATCAGCTCCATAAACTCGGGGAGGGCTGGATGGGAGGGGGGGACGCTTTGAGGAAAACAAAACTTCACTGTATCTCTCCAAGATGGGCTTCAAGGACAACTGGCTGGGAATGAAACACCCTTCTGAAAACATCTTGTTTGAATTGGATTGGATGGGGAGAGGGCAGCAATGGGAGGTGACTAAGGGAGGGAAAATTTAGACTTGGGGAATTTGGTGCATGATTCTATGCATTACTGTAATTCACCTCTAGTAAACTATACCTTTCTTGATAAATGGAGTTAAGGATCGTTCTTACTGAAAGGTCCAAGCTGAGGCAGATCTGCCACTGCCTGAGATGGAAGGGCTTAGCTGTCCTAACTGTATTGGCCTTGAAAGTTTCAGATGTGTTCATCATGACCTCAATGCAAAGGTCATCCTTCCCCTACCCAATGAGAAATTCCCCCCTTGGACTTTTTAGAATCTCCTCAGCATTTCTTGTCCTCTCGCCAACCCTCCAATCCCACATCCACAAAATAAGAAATGGGCGTGCCCAGTGGAGCCAAACATGACATGGTATAAAACCAAACCGCAGTTTGAACTCTGCAACCTGAAGAGGAAAAAAAAGGAAGATTTTAATATAGTGCCCTAATTTGACATCTGGATGAATTGGCAGCAAACAAATGTTATGTTTGCATTGAAAGGAAAGGATAGCTCTGAATCAAACGTCCTGCTTCTTGCCATGAAAGCTCAAATATCTGCCAATAAATTTGAAATGTTTTGCTTCCTGAGGTAGATTTCAAAGGGATGATTGACTCCATTCAGCCAAGTGGGGGATGCATAAAAAAAATGAACAGATACTAACTAAGATTGTGCAAGGACCACAAAAGTAAACTGCAGCAATTAATGGCAGAAGTTCTAGCACCCAGTCATTGTAATGCCAGATATTTGGGATTATAGAATAATATTAAAACTTTGACAAACTGGACAAAGCACATGTTTTGCTCATTGTTTCACTGATGAATAACAAACATGATTCCATATCCCAGGCCAAAGTAAATAGAGTATCAGTACTTTAGAGTCCCACTAATTAATTAACCAGGTGATCTTTATTCTCAAAAATTTCAGACATAAAAGAATGACAGATTGGTGACATCTCAGGTCTTATGTTAAAATTTCATGATCTTTTACAAATTTAAGTACATACAGTACGTAACAAATATCAGACAGTTGAAAAAGAAAAAAGGGCATTGGAAGAATAGTTGAAGGACTGTGAAAAAGATACTATAGCAAACATGTCAAACTCATGACGTCACGGGAGTTTTTCTCCATTGCTGGCAATAGGGTAGGCATGGTTTCAGTGTGACGCATCCGGCCCGTGGGCCGGCAGTTTGACACACCTGTACTGTACTATGAAGGTTTACTGGAGAGACCAAACTGGCCTACAAGAAAGACCAGGTGGGCTTCTGGTTCCGGATTGCGGCACTAGCAGATACGCTGGGGGAGCGCTCTCTCCGCCACCTGGTTTCCCTTTGTCGGGCGACCCTGAAAAGGGTCGTAGGTCACCCTGGAGGGGTGACAACCGTGATGAGGACCCTCGATAGATCGTTGAAGGGCGACAGCCCTTCCATTTGATCTGAGGCAGCTCCTTTGGACCGTCGGAGAAAAGATCAGCCATCAACATGGCCGATCACTAAGCCGTACCAGCCGAAAGCCAAAATCACCACCAAGCACAACGAAAGCACCGCGGAGGAATTGGGTGAGACCTTACATTACCTTTCTTGCATCCCAACTACCTTCCTGTAAAGCCTTCTGAAATTTCCCCCCCGCTCTTAACATAGCGGCATCTGTCTACCTTGGGAAAATAAAGATTCGAAGAGAAAAGAAAAGAACAACTAATCTAAACAACTAAATAACTGGATTTGTACTTTCTGATATTTGTGGTCCCAAAAAGTTCCTACTGTTACAGGGACCTATTATCTTATCTATTTGTTAAGTTGGAAAAAAATTAAATTTTAAACTGGATAAAAGCCTAACTTTATATACTATTGGGGACATTTTGTGGCGAAGCCTGGTACAGCAAGTGAATTTCTTTGACTGTGAGGCCTGTTTACTCCCTAGATTTGTCCTTCCTACTATCTAAAAAGATAAGAATTTGGAACAGCTGGGTAGTGAAAACAACTTTTAGGAATAGTGGAGGTGGACATTTCCTGACTTCTATTAAACATAGCCTCCACTAAAGGACTATCTCTAATCACCACAGAAATGGAGGAATTTTACCCACAACTTAACTATAAGCTCATACTTGAAAAAAATCCTTGAAGTCACTGAGCTAATGAACTCCAGAGTGAAAGACAAAGATGTCACCTTAAAATTACAAACTGAAGCCCAGATTTCAACTGATGAATTTACAATCCAAAAAACAACAGAAGAGGAACAAATTAATATCAAAGAGGATTCTACACAACAATAAGTACAACTTACAGAGAACTTTGACAGTCAAACCTTGATTTCAATTAAAGAACCTGCAACTCAAAAAGCAACAGAAACTGAAGAATACAACACTAAAATAGAGGGCGCTAAAGATCAACAAATACAACATATTGAGAACCTAGATGACCTAAACAAACAAACAACAACTACAACACCAGACACAACCTCCTATTTTAGCCAGATGAAACTGAAAGAAGAAGAAAACCAGACTGACCTGACAATAAATATCTTAAATCAGACATGGAGATTTGAACTAGTAGGGCAACAATCTAATGATCAAAAAGGAGCCAGTTCCTTTGAAAAATTGATAATGGATGCTCTCCCTTGATTCAAATAACATGTGTAGGAATGAAGGGAGATCCATCTGAGGATTTAAAGGCACTGGTATGGAAGCCTGCTTGGCACAAAAAGAAAGCTAGAGTTAGACTTAAAAACGGGAGTTTCCTTCTCTTCCTTTTCTTCTCGTTTTTGTTGACTGATAATGGAACAGCTTAAAATCTTACTTAATGGGCTAAGGAGATCTCTGAAGATATTGATTGATTTAATATTTAGGACTTAGACTTATAAGGGAAATGAAACTTAGCCACCAGATTATAGTTTTGAATTGTAATACGGAAGTTGATTTGTGACAATAAAAGATATGTTATTAGTAAATGATGAGGTATTAGGATGAGAAATAGAATATACTTGTGATATAAAGCAAGAATGTAATTAAGTGAATAATATTCATATTTTAGATACGATAACTATTTTGTAATGAAATAAGGAAAATTTGGGGTACCTGAAGTCTAAATATTATGGATATTAAAGTCTAAATTGAAACATTGTAATTGAAATTAGGTAAAACTTAAAAACAGGACCTTGGATATGTATAAGTAAAATTATATTGACAAATGTATTGATTGATTGAGCTATAATTAGAAATGTATTAACTTGAATGTGATATAATAATTAAGGGAAATAGAGAGGGAACTTTTAATGATGTAATCTTAGATATGTACAAAAGATTTTGTTACTGGGTTATTGATTACCCAATTACCACGCTGCCTCCTAAGCATTTGGATGTAAAATTGAAAAATTAATAAATCTTGTTTAAAAAAGAAAAGAAAAAGAAAGACCAGATGAAGAATAGAAAAGAGACATGGCAAGTATTACACGATCAGCACATAAAAAAATAGCAGACAAAGCAGATAATAACAGGACCTGGCAATGGCTAAGAGCAGGAAAATTGAAAAAAGAGACAGAGGGGCTAATTCTGGCTGCACAAAACCTGGCCTTAAGAACAAACATATACAAAGCCAGAATTGAGAAAACAGTAAGTGCTGCTTATGCAAAAAAAAAAAAAAAAAAAAAGCTGAAGAAACAGTGGACCACCTGGTAAGCTGCTGCAAGAAGATTGCACAAGCTGACTATAAACAATGGCATGATAAAGTAGCAAGAAATACCATTTGTCTGCAAACAAGAACAGGTGGTACCACAAAATAGACAAAGTAATAGAAAATGAAGAAGCTAAAGTGCTCTGGGACTTTAGAATTCAAAAAGACAAGCATCTGTCACATAACACCCCAGACTTAAACAACTGTTGGTAAGAAAAACTAAAATGTCTGGATAGTGGAAATTGCATTTCTTTATAACTTCACAAAGGGTATATTGGCTATGTTATGTATATCAAAGAGACAGCATATTGCTGAATTTTAGGCTGACAAGAAAAGTTGATATGAAGAATATGACTTTTTATAGTTCACTTTAAATAATATCATAAAAATCTGATTGCATTTAGTTTTAAAGGGGCATCAGCAACCGTTATAAGCTGAATTAGGTTTATTGTGCTTTATTATGGTTAAAACACTCTAATTTGGACTTTACTTTTTTTTTATTAAATTGGACTTATCTGCACTATGCCTTACATACTTGGCATTTACTTGTAGGCTGCATGTACTGTGGCAGAAAGGTATTTCATAACTTAAAGAGCCCCTGGTGTTCAGAAAAAAAATTATATAATATTGACTATACTTATCACCAGATGAGGGCGCTCCCATATAAGGAATTACTTTAAAATGTTAAAGGACAAAACAAATCAAAAAACTATGTTGGAATATATTAAACCTGACAATGAAGAGGGAACTCATATGTGCCAAGATGGAAATAGTTTGAAAACTGAAAAACTGTGCAGATAATATGTCTATGCAAGACTTGATACTGTGTTGTTTTTAATTAGTGTCATGTATTAAATGCTTTCTTCATACTTATTTTATATTGCAATGATTGTTTTAAGGATATATTTCACATTATCCTACTCTCAGTATTATAGTGATATAAATCTCTGTTTTACTTTTTTTAAAAATGAGAAATAAAGAAGATTTGGCAAAAATGGGAGGAAGTTGGCAAACACAAAGAAAAGTTGCCAGTTCTCTTATGTTAACAAGCCTCAAAGACTTAGTTATAACTATGAGCCTCCACAGAAGAACTATTGGTCTGAAAAGATGGGGACCAAACAATGTATTATTGTTATTGCTATTATTGTTATTTTTAATCACCGCACAGTCAGCCAGATATTCATACTGGGTTTGGCATTTTTGTCCACCTATCGAGTCCTTACTGAGGACTTGGGATAGGCAGATCAGTCTTTGCAGTAGCTTACCAAGTGGTCCACTGTTTCTTTATTTTCATTGCATAAATGGCACTTACTGTCTGTTGCTGACTTCTCAGTTCTGATTTTGTATGCATTTGTCTTTAAGACTTGGTCTTGTGCAGCCAGAATTAGTCACTCAGTCTCTTTCTTCAACTTTCCTGCTCTTAGCCATTACCATGTTTTGTTAGTATCTGCTTTGTCTGCTATTTTTTTAAATGTACTGTCCATGTAGTGTTTGTCTTCCCATGGCTCCATTCTATTCTTCGTTTGGTCTTTCTTATAGGCCAGTTTGGTCTCTCCAGTAGTCAATAAGCCTTCCTGATATACTAACTTCATTGCTTCTTCATCATTGTCCTTCAGATATTCTTCCAAAGCCATTTTTTCTTCTTCAACCATCTGATGTAACTTGCCACATTCCATGCCCACCTATTTGCCTTGATAGGTAGAGTCTGTAAATGTCACTGTGTGGATGAAGGGCATGATTTATTGTCATTATTTTTCTGGTCTTCCTATCCATTGCTTTTAATTTTGTCAGCCGCCCTGAGTCCGCAAGGAGAAGGGCGGGATATAAATGTAATTAATAAATAAATAAATAAATAAATTTTGCTTGAGTCCAGTCCACTATGCCAGCTGTGTATCTAATGAATAGAATTGCCCAGGTGTTGATTGTCTTCATGGTATTTCCTCCACTGAGCTTAGTTTTTGATGTTTGATAGCCATGGCCTGAGTTATTCAGTATTGTTGACAGAGGAAACAGTGCAATGACAAATAGTAGTGGTGATAGTGAATCTCCTTGAAATATTCCTCTCTTGATATTAACCTCTCCCAATCTCTCAGCATGGACCTGCAACTATGTCTTCCATTGTGTCATCTATCTTTGTACAAGCTTTCTGAAGTTTCTACTGACTCCTATTATTTCTAGGCACTTGATTATACAGTCATGTTGCAGAGAGTCGAATGTCTTTTTGTAGTCAATCTATGCTACATTCAGGTTGGTCCTCCTTCTCTTGCAGTTTTCCAAGATCATTTTGTCAATTAGGAGTTGATAATTTGTTCCTCTGCTATTGGGGCGGTTTCCTTTCTACTCAGGTAGAAAGAAATTGTTTTCAACTAGATGCTGTTGGATTGCATCGGCTACCACCAGTTAGCAATTTGAAAGTTGTTGGTAAGCAGGTAATTGGCCTGTAGTTGCCTGATGTTGCCCCTTTTGCTGGATCTTTCATTACCAGGTAGGTTTTCCCAGATGTTAACCACTCTTCAATTTCACCTCCTTGTAGTATGTTGTTGAACTGCTTGACAGTATATGGGTATAGACCAGTTAGATATTTCAACCATGCAGTTCATCTTCACCTGGTGCTGACTAATTCTTGATCATCCTTGCTTTTTTCCCTACCATTTCTGCTGTTATTACTAGTTCTTTCATTTCAATTTCTTTTTTATTTGCATCCACCTCTTTTAACCAAGCTGCGTCCTTGTTGTATTTCTTTGGGTTATCTCATATCTGTGCCCAGAACTGCACCATTTCTTCTTTGTCAGATACTGACTGCAGTTTCTCTATTGATGGATTGGTAGAAACATTTTTGATTGAATTGAAATTGGAAGTTCTGCTTAAAATTTACAATTTGAGCTTCGTATCTGCTGATCTTCTTGGCTATAGCTGTTATTTGCTGCTTTATTATTTCCATGCTTCCTTGATCTTCCTTGTTTCTAAGTTGTATTTCTTGATTAGGTATTCTTTGGTCTTCTTGTTCTTCAGCTTCTTTTCTTTCATCTGTTCTAGCTTGCGTGCATCTGATCTCAACTCAACTTGCTGATCTTATTTTCCAGTTTAATCTTCCATTTTTGTGGTGCACTGTTTGGCTTTTTTTTCTTCTTTGTTGATTTTGCATCCCAGGTATTCAGTTCCTGTGATGTATTTTCCTATTCCTGTTGTATTCTCACTCTCTGAGAAGATGGCTTCTGCACAGTGATGGCTTGCATTGTATTTACTGACCCCACATGAAACACCCAGCTTCTAGTTTTTAAGGCCCAGTTAAATGAGGTCAGGGTAGGCAGCACATAAGGATAGGAGTGCTGGTGCAGAGGGCAGGCACTGAAACAGAGAAGGCCTGCTTTCTAGGTCCCATCAGATGACCCTGTTTAAGAGATGGGATTCAAACAATGCCAACAGCAGATGAGCAGAAACTACAGGAGACCAATAGTCCATTAAGTAACCAGGCACTATGCCAAGAAAGGCTTTATACTGTATGCAATAATAAGCATCTTGAATTGCTTCCAGAAGGTCACACTGCATTGTGTGTGGCTCACACAACAGAGATATGGGCTTGTAACTGTAAGGCAACTATTAACCAGTGTGACTCACAAAGTGGAGGTGTTACACAAACATATTGTGGCATGCCGTTTACTGCACATATTGCCCCATTCTGCTGTAGATTCCAATGGGCTTTCAAGAACAGCCCCACATGACAAAAATCCACAAAGTTGCCAAGGTGTGGGTGACTGTTCAAACAAATAAGAACAATTGAGGCACAGGAAGAATCTGTGCAAAGCTTTCCTAGCCATAGCTGCCTCCTGTTCCTCATTCAGAAACTGAGAGTTCAGTTTATCAATTCCATCTGATGAAGTGCAACCTCATTCAGAACTAAAGATGGATATCCCACTCCCTTCTAGCACCGATGATGTTACTTAGTTGGATAATGAAACATCTGCAAGAAAACAATCAAGCTCAGAGAGTAACAAGGACCCTCGCTAACCCCTTTGGTATGCCATTTACATCTAACCATAGCTCAGTATTACTGCTGTGATTTTATAGTTGACTCCTATGCAGAGGAAAATTCTTAGTAAGCTAGCAAGAATTTATTGGTTGCTTTCTTTTTGGTGCTTCCTCCTATTCCTTTAGCTCTATTTATTCTTTAGAGCAATATTATAATTAGGGCTACAAATTAAGGGTATATTCTGAGGGGTCTAGGAGAGGTTTTGGTTTCTTCAAGGATCTAATTATTCGGAATCCACCTGTATCCATAATTGTGCCCAGGGCTTTTTTTGTCATAGAACGCCCAGAACGGAATTCCGGCACCTTTTTTGGATGGAACCTTGTAGGGTAGTGAAGGCGGGTTGTATGACGTGTGTGAGTTCTGGCACCTTTTTTATATATATAAAAAAAGCACTGATTGTGCCTAAGAAAATAGGGAGAAGAAAGCTGGCTACATATCCTCTAATCCTGGAATTTGCTCCTATGAGGATCAGAAGAGAACAGATGAGTGCTAGTAAGTGGTACCTTGCTACTCAACTGCTTTGAAACTTATCAAATTCGGTACTCTGACTCGAAAATTTTGTCCCAATACTCATTGTTTGTTTGATATTCAATGCACAAGCTAGAACTTGTCGGTATTGGCTGCCTTGTGATTTACTATGTTATTCCTTATGGGAAAAATTTGTTCGGTATTCATCATTTTTGGTACTCATCATGCTTCTCTGAACCAATTAACGAGGAGTACCAACGTACCACAGTATCCTACTGTTAGTGTTTTCATTCTGCACAATCTTGTCGATCTGGAAAGGAAGTTGAGTATATGGGAGGAATTCTGTTTTGTGTCAATTGCATTTTTTAGAAGCGTAAATTTTGTTAAAGCTGGTCCATTTAGAAAATCTGTATAACAGCCCTGCACATTCTAGAAAACTCAGAACACCCCTAAGTACAATTTTTAATAAAATTGATAGGATAAAAAATTATATAAAAGTGCACGTGCTTTATTCAGGGATGTTATTTTTTTATCTTTATTTATTTTGGCAATCTTTGCCCGACCCTTCAAACAAGTTCCCAGTGTGGCTTTTAAGATCACGAATACATTTATAAAGATAAATTATACACTGAAACCTGCTGCATAATTTAAAGGCAACATGAAAAAGCTTCAACTGGGCATTCATATTGTTGGAAATCACAAAAGGAAGCAGGCAATAAATCATTTAATATGAACAAATAAACAGTGTATCTCCATTCACTGTCCAGATATCATCGGTAGGGGTCAGACTACGAAAAGCTTTTGAAAATGCAGCCTTATTGCTCAGTCTTTATAAAACTGTGCAAAACCCAGGAGCAAGAGCCACTTTTATATAATATTAGAAATTGTTCCTCTTCCGAGTAACTTAAGAAATGAACAAATCACTTATGATTTTTCTGGAAATTTTTGCCTTCCATTAAAGAATGAATGTGTTATCCAAGGACAACCGAAGAAACACTGGTTTGTTCATGTATGTGCACTAGGGATCCAGTCTAAACTTCAGGACAGAACATTCTTTCTACATGACCTTTCAGTCAGTACAGCAAAGCTGTGAAGTTCATAACCCCATATAAATTCTTTTACTGTTCCTTCTCTTCTTGACTTCCCTTTTTGAAGAGAAATCATTCATCAGAAACCCTTTATGTTACTTCTGAACTGAATGAATAGTTCAGAAAGAATAAAAAGCCAATGGAGAAGGCCTCCCCACATCATAGTCATTTGGGACAAAACTCTGCCAAGCCTGAGGTGGTCCAAAGTAGCACAATACAAAAGCAAGGAAGTTGCTTTTGTTGCAACTTGCGTGAGGTTCAGCTCTTTCCTGAGCCAGATTTAAGGTCAGGTGGTCAATTCTAGGGATCTGTACTAGGATATCTTTCTCCTTTGAGTCAAACATATGGATAACTATGACTCTAAGTTTTGGGCTCAAGCCAAACTGACTGCAGAAGACCACTTTGGACTTCCAAAGGGATGCAGAGTCCATCTACATTAGGGGCGTCAAACTCGCAACATCACATGACGTGTTGTGACATATCGCGACTTTTTTGCCATTGCCAGCAATGGGGTGGGCGCAGTTTCGCCATGACGTATCCAGCCCACGGGCTGGCAGTTTGACACCCCTGATCTACATGAAACTGGGGTCGTGCCTTGAATCACCATATATGTTCAAGCTTTCCCAGGGTCATAATTGTGCATCATTGTGCCTGCACTATAGTTGAAAGTGTAATCAAGAAACCCCAAATAATGTAATTTAAGATATGTACTCTTAAAGCAAAATTGATACACAGTACAGGTAGACCTCGACTTACGACCACAATTGAGCTCCGAATTTATGCTACTAAGCGAGACTTCTGTTAAATGACTTTTACCCCATTTTACAACTTTTCTTGCCACTGTTGTTAAGTGAATCACTGCAGTGGATAAGTTAGTAAACTGGTTCCCCATTGACTTTGCTTGTGAGAAAGTTGCAAAGGTTGATCACATGATCCTGGGATATACTGCAACCATCATAAATATGAAATAGTTGCCAAGCATCTGAATTTTGATCACATGACCATGGGGATGCTGCAAAGGTCATAAGTGTGAAAAACAGTCATAAGTCACTTTTTTCAATGCTGTTGTAACATTGAATAGACACTAAACAAACTGTTGTAAGTCGAGGACTACCTATATAAATCGATATTAAGAGTTTTGAAGAGTAAATTTAAAGAGCATATCTTGACACTGTTTCTAAAAAGAGAGAAGGGATCAATTGCAATTCCAAAGGGGCTTGTGCTTAAGAGTCCAGGTGTCAATGCTATATCTGCCTACATAGAGTCATTATGTCTATATAGCATAATTATGTAACTTACCCCTGTGCTTCCTGGTTGCCCTCCACCCGTCTTTTTAATTTCATATTATTGTACTTCCATTGTTTATTTTTATTGTATTGGTATTGTTAAGTTTACATTTGATACTTTTTTTCTGTTTTATTGTTGTAAGCTGCCCAGAGTAGCTCTATGGAGAGATGGGCAGCAAATAAATGCAACAAATAAATTAATTATTTCGTACATAAATAATTAAGGGTGCCTATTATTCTTCTGACCAACTTAATATTATCTATATTTATCCATCCAGACATGTCTTGATATGCATTTTTCAAAGAGCAAGTGAATCTACTCAACATGCATGCACAAATGCACTCCAAGATTCTTTGTATGCCTATTTTTTTTAAAGGGGGTTTATTGTACATTTGAAGTAAAGGATTCAGTGATTAGGTAGGGATAGGAAGAAAATGTTGGAGAAAAAAATGTAACATGCATTTGCGAATGCTCATTTTTTTTTAGTTAATCCTACTCAGAGGTTTGCATATATTTCAAAAGCAAGTAGCTCACACATATTTTGTTCACACTTCGTGCTAGTTCAAACTATCATGTCAAAGTTATATTTTTTTTCCTTCAAAAGGCAAAAATGTACTGTATTTAACTCAAGCTTGAGTCCTGGTGATTTTATGAACACATCTGTGCAGCAACGTCCATTATAAATCAAAATTATGGTTAAAAAGATTACACGTGGGTGGATGATGTAGACTCAGCTGTTTGGTGCTTAGGCTCCCATTCTTGATGCAAGTAGCAAAGTTTCAGGTTTTGTATCAAGTAGTCATTGCTTAACCATTCAAAGTTATGACCGAGTTCCCCAGAGCTACTTATGACCTGGTTCTGGAGTGCTGAAAGTCACACCTGCAGTGGTCATGTGATTCCATTTTGGGAGACTTGGCAATTGATTTGCAGTTATGACCATGGTTTTTTTGCTGTACATTGTGTTAGGAACCATATTTTATTTCAAATTCCTTAATCCCTATTTCTGCCAAACAAATATAATGAATAGAACATTCCATTTGAACTGAATAAGTGACAAATAGAGTTTGATTTATTTTGGGCCTTTATTTTTACCCCATTGATATTTTTGCACTGCTTTAACTTTCCTAATTGTTTTGAGCCCCTTTAATTTAAGTTTCTTTTTCAGTTTGGTACAGATTTTTTGCTCTCTCACAGTATAATTTCCTCTTCCAATATACTTATGAAACATTTGCACCAAGTAAATCCTTTGAGTTTTCCTGAGAGAAAAACTTGGAAGAGGGGTTATATTGGGAAAACAAGAATATCACATTTGTTTGGAAAGTCCTTGGGTCTTTTGGCTGTGGGAAAAGGCTGAAGGAATGAAGATTTAAAGCAACAGAAAGAGCTGTTATAGACAGAAAGCCAATGATATTTCAGACGGAGGACACCTCCATTATTAGCATTTTGTGAATTCTTCTGCTGAGCTTCTGGCTTAAACCAATTACTTAAGGTAAGCATGTTCATGTTATTTTTTTCACTGTTTTTTACAATAATAACTTGAAATTGCATCAGCCTTGATGTTCTTTAATTTGTTTTGTTGACTAAAACAAATACCCTAGTTATTGTTTGAATTTATTAAAAACACAGCTACTCAAGAATAATATTTGGATATCAAGATATCTGTGATTTAACTTATTAAAAATGATTCTGCTTGCACTCATCTCAATCCAACATCCACAGTAAATTTTATTTAGTTCAGAGTACACCTGCATATCATTAAACTGGGTAAGCTTTTGATGTTGCTTACCGAGGGGTTTTATTTAATCAGGCAAGTCAAGTATTTTTTGGTTTCACAACCAGAGCAAATATGTCCACTTAGACATCTGGAAATACAACCAGATAGCCATTGATTTGAGAGGAACAGTTTAAATTAATATTTTAAAAAGACTAACCTTTTTCTCACATACTGACTGTTTCTTTTCACTGCTGTCTAGCTAAGAAACAAAATAATAAATGCCTGCATGATGTAAACTCATTTGTAGATTGTACTGTAGTTAAGATTGTAACTTTCCTAATTGTTTTGAGTCCCTTTAATTTAGTTTTTCAGTTTGTCATAGAAAGCATCTAAATTGTAAAAAGTTGTTTTTGCACTCTCAGTCTAGCAGTATAATTTCAAATGCTTAGGGAAATATATACACACATAGATCATTGCTTTATTCTGTTCAAATGAAATGGTTTACAACAGGGGTCCCCAACCCCCTGGTCCGTGGACCAGCACCGGGCCGCGGCATGCCAGAAACCTGTCGACGCAAACAAGCAAAGCCCCACCTGTGGGATGCAGGCAGTACATGAAACCAGGCCCCCTCCAGTCATGAACCAGTCCTTGATGCTCAAAAGGTTGGGGACCTCTGGTTTACAAGATCATTCTGGAATATAGGGATTTTATTTAATTACAACATTTAAGATGTATGAATTGATTGTTTATTCATAATTGGAGTGTTTCTAAATAAGAATGTCCTAGACATTTGGAAATACCCTTGGGGCTCGCAAATAGAGAGGAGTATTATGCAAGTATCTGATGATTCCTTTTTTCTTTTCTTTGCTGTTATAGCTAGTTAAAAAAAGAAAGAAAGAAACCTTCTCCAATAATGCTAACTCAAAACCCTGCATAGCTCTAGTGATCTGGTTATGAAACAAGAAGATGGCGCAGAGCATTGCATAATGCAGCAGGGAGGGGAGGGGAACTGCTGTGTTTAACTTGAGTGTCCCACTGCTCAGTGTCAAGATCTCTCCGTAGGCTCCCTTTCTGATTTCAAATGGACTTTAAAATGCAGAAACCACACATAAGACAAAGAAGCGTGTGTCAGCAGACTGCTGTGCTCTTATGGAAAAATGTAATGTTGAAGTGGAGAATGAGAATGCAGAGTTTTCAGGCAAGTATACACCTTTAAATGAGGTTTTTAAAGGAGCTCCAGTTCTGTTTGTTTTCTTCTGGTTTTCATTCTCCCTTTTTAAAGGGAAAGTCAAGAAAATGACTGCTACAATTGGAATAAAAATAGCTTGCTTTGTGTTCATTGCTCTACATGGTTGTTGAAAGGCATTGTTTAGGGATTCCTTAAAGTTATCCATCTGTTTATCCTTTGGTGCCTTCTTTATTTTATTCCAAACAAGAGAGAATCTAGTTCAAAACAGCTACACAGAAGTGCAAAGTGTCAACAATTTATGGGAAATACATCCTGTTTTCTTCCTGCCTTTTTCTGTTTATGAAGACCTTAACATGTGGATAGGCTAAAGGCTGCCAAAATTTCAGCAAAAAAAAAAGAGTACAGATAGTCCTGAACTTACAATCGGTCACTTAATGGACATTCAAAACTATGATGGGCTTCAAAAAAGATACTTATCAGGCATCCTTGAAATTACAACTGCTGCACACATCCTTTAGTCAAGTGATTGTGTTAGGGTGCTTGGCAAAGACTCACATTTATGACCATTTGCTGTGTCCTGCAGAAACAACTTGCAAGAAACAACTTGCAATTGTTTCTTGCTGACAGAAAATGGCAAAAAATGCTCATTGGTTATGCTGGATTTGCTTAATGACTGTGTGGTTTGCTTAGCAACCACATGATTTGATTAATGACTGTGACGATTGGCTTTACAACCATCATAACAATGGTCATAAAATCAAGTCTAATCACATTCAAAATTTGACCCCTCCCTCGGGCTCAGCCTGGTCATCTCCTACAGTTCTCATTCTGAGTTCTTAATGCTGTATATTAATTAGCATTCCTCAACATTATGCTTCCAAGCCAATTAATACTATTATATTATTACTTTGCTAAGATGTATCTCTGATTTGTGGTCTCCAGGAATGGTTCTCGACCTTGGCTCTTCTCTTTGCAATAATACTATGGACAATATTATTGATAAACATTGGACCTCCTCAAGAAGTACCTTTAGCCGTCCTTGGGAAACCTTCCTTTAATAATACTGGACTTAAAATTGCTTATACTCCAAATTCCACGTTTGCAAAAGAAATAATGGACAAAATAGAAAAACAATCTATCCTGAACGGTATATCGGTATTTTCTTTCAATACCAAGTAACCTTTGTTTCTGAAGGAAAAGTATGTTGCTATCAATGAGTTATTTTCAAAGCAGATTATAACCTATCAGCATTTTTCTTAGAAATTAGACATTGTGTAATTTATTTAGGTTTTTAAACATTGTTTTCCAAGAGTGCTTTTCTATTCCAACTTTATGGTGCCAAAAATAAAGCTGAGTGAAGTAGAAAGGATTCTAAACCCAAATTATACTGTGTTAGGAATATATTTCCATTTGTAATTGAAACTATGTCTATTCGGAAATATTAATTTCTTCTTTTTAATTACTCTCAAGACCCAAAATTAAAGTGCAATCAAAGTTTAATGTAATCTGAAGCTCACTTCTCTGCTTTTGCCCTGCCAACAACCCATTTTAACAAGAATTACATTTTGAACCGGTTCAAACAACAGAAGTGGATCCATCAATTGGCTCAAATCGTACACAGAGACAGACAGAAACACACACACACATACTGTCTTTTGGATCTATTGATGGCTGAATAGATAGTGTTCGAGAACCAAATTTTAGGTATCTGCAGAGGAGTGACAAGAGACGGCAATTTACAACATGTGTTGTGATACAAATTCCACCTATTACAGGTAGTCCTTGACTTACAACAGTTGGTTTAGTGACCATTTGAAGTGACCTATGACTGTTTTTCACACTTATGACCATTGCAGCAACCCCCTGGTCACATGATCAAAATTTGGACGCTTGGCAACTGGCATGTATTTATGACGGTTGCAGTGTTTGGGTGTGTGTGATCATCTTTGCAATCTTCTGAGAAGCAAAGTCAATGGTGAAGCCAGATTCACTTAACAACTATGTTACTAACTTAACTAACTTTAGCCAGATTCAATGTCCTTCCAACAGCTGTTACTAAAGAAAGATACAAATTTTTTTCCCTTCAAACAAAGAGTTGGAAGGGACCTTAGAGGTCTTCTAGTCCAACCTCGTGCTCAAGCAAGAGACCCTATACAATTTTAGAAAATGGCGATCCAATCGCTTCTTAAATCCTCCAGTGTTGGAGCACCCACCACTGCTGGAGGCAAGTCATTCCACTGATAAATTGTTCTAATTGTCAGGAAATTTCTCCTTAGTTCTAGGTTGGTTCTCTCTTTAATTAGTTTCCATCCATTGCTTCTTCTTGATGGAACACATTATCCTCTACTATCCATCTATGTAGGAGCACGCCAGGAGATATTATTTCCATTTTTTATTAAATACCCTGGTCATTCAAATTCATTTTAATCTGACTTCATCTTTCTGTCTACAGCCAAGTACTGCTCAGTTGTCTGCAGTTTACGCTGTAGGATTAACTCTAACCCCTCTTAGATATTTCAGATATTTTAGAATATTTATATACTGTATATACACATTTCTTTTATTTTAATTTTATTTTAATTAACCATATCCTACATGCTGGTCTATGACTGAATAAAGATTTGGTTGAATGATTGATTGATTGAATACTTTTGCCAAGTCCTGCCTTTTTGAATATCTTCATGGAATGCTAGATTGATGCACCTAGTCAAATATCTAGATGAGACATTTTTTTCTGTGTCACTCCTGCATGTGATTACACATATTAACCAGATTTTTGTGCTAAAGGTGTAAACACAAAAGTGATGGAAGATGAAAAATCAATGGAAGCAGCCCAAGTGGAAGATGTAAACCTAATTGGAGTGGTATTTCAAGATGAAGTCTCATATCGACTCCGATTCCCTTTCCATAAAATGGTTTCCCCAAATGAATATGTTTTAGAGATAGGTAATTTATGATGTTTTTGAATTTATGTTCCAGTTTCCAAATACCTACATGTCTACAGGAAATTTAGATGCAGATTTGGGCTTTTGCACTTCTGTAGTCTTATATGTCATTAATACAACATAAGAAATGGATTTCCTTCTTTATATCAGTTGTACAGATACACATTTAAATAATATAATTCTTTTTTAATGAGATTGTAACATATTTGGCCTCACTGCATATGACAGCACCTAGCTGACCTTGATCATCTTGATAAAACTATTATAATTTAAAACTTTAATAAAAATTATATACATATAAAAGAGAAATTACATTGAGTTCAAGCGTCATGCCCATTGTGTCTAGCTAAATATATCGTAATGAATGTCAGCCTTATTAATATGGTATTAAATAAATTTTATGCATAATAAAATAACATTTTTATTTCTCTTTTGTAGATTACTGTTACAACATTTCATCACCTTATTGTCCAAATACAAGCTATTGGTTTGGAAGCTTTATATCACTGCAGTCTAGCATTGATAGTGCACTTATTGAAGTAAGTGAGATAGCTTTAATGTATTTATATTTGCAAGTTGCATAACCTGGATGCTATTACCTTTTTGAGAGAGAGATTATTGTACATTGATTGAATTTTTATATCAACTGATATACTATTTTTTGTTGTTATCGTTGCACATTAGTTCCCATAACAATTAGTACATCAAGGTGCAATTTTCAGAGGTCTGAGTGTCCCAAAGCTATAATACAGATTTTATATTCTTGTCAATGGGCAGAGACCTAACCTTAATAAGGAAGAAAGAGCCAATTGCATGTACAGATAGTTCTCATTTAGTGACTACAGTTGGGATCAGCAACTTGTGGTTAACAAAGTAGTTGCTAAGTGAAATATCATGATTTTACAATTTTACTTCAGCTTCCCTTTGCTTTTTACAAGCTGTGAAGGTCATAAATGCGAGGATTGGTCACAGAGCTTTTTCATTGTTGTTATTGTGAATGATCACTAATGAGGCAATTGCTAAATGAAGACTATCTGCACTTTCCTCCAGTATTTTTGGCAGTTGGATAAAAGTCAAAATTAGCCTCTCTGTCTCATTCTTCAACTTTCTTGCTTTTAGCCATTGCTAGGTCTTGTTGTTATGTGCTTGGTCTGCTAGGTTTGTGTGTGTGTGTGTGTGTGTGCGTGTGTGTGTGTGTGTATGTCTATGTCTCTGTGTGTTTGTGAAACAATTCCTTCTGAATTCCATCCTTTGCTTCTTCTCGGAATAGGACAGTGGATGCTGCAGTTACATAATATTTAGAAATCACCAGTGGAACAGCAGGCAACTCACTTAAAAACCATTAGTTAGTCAGCAGACTCCTCAGTCTCCTACAGTGGGCAAAATCATTTTTAAAATTCAAACAAGATAGACTATTTAACAGTTTCAGACATAATCCTGCATGTTGCAGGATTCAGGATACAGAGTGTGGCTCCACTCCGCAGTGCCACATAAACCACACAGCATGCCATGAGAATTTAGCAAAAGCCAAACAAAGTCAACAGGCTTCCAACAGCTTTTTCTATTTATTCTTTCATACTTCCCCTAGCGCTATTGTTTCTCTTCCTTTTCTCTCAAACATTGAATTGTAAGCTACTCATAAGATGTCCCCTTTCTGGTTCATATAGTTCCATGGACATTTCTGATGTTCTATGACAAGGGCCCCCAACCCCTGGTCCGTGAACTGGTACCAGGCTGCAGCACACCAGCAACCGGTCCGCACAAACAACCAAAGCCCCATCCACGGGATGCAGTCAGCACACAAAAACATGCCCCCACCGGTCCACGGAAAAACCTCTCCCCACGTAACTGGTCCCTGGTGCTCAAAAGGTTGGGGACCTCTGTTCTATGACACATTCATGTCAGAGATATGTTTAATTTAATTAATTATGTCCAACAGTGATGGCTTTGAGGGGATTGTGTTAATTGTCTTGGGTTGCTATGTATTGTATTCACCATGATTGCTGCATACAGAATGATTTATTTGTTGATATTTATGTATTTGTATCCTTTTATTATTTTTATCAGCAACTCAAGGTGGCAAACATACCTAATAATCCTGCCTCCTCCTACTTTCCCTACAACAATAACCCTGTGAGGTGGGTTGGGCTGACAGAATGACTGGCCCCAAGTCACTCAGCCAGTTCCATGCCTAAGGTGGGACTAGAATCCACAGTCTCCTGGCTTTTTTGATTGCACAAACATGGACTGAATTAAAATTGAGCCTCCTTCAAGCTGAGCTTGAGGTCTAGCCCTTTAGTCACATACCCATGTCGTTTTCTTCAAAACAATATCATTGCCACCTTCTGGAATACTTTTTATAACTTCTTAGTCCCCTTTACCGCCTTAATATTCCTTGAGGTTTCCCATCAGCTTATGACCCTGCTTAGCTTCCTAGCCCAGGCAAAATTGGCGAGGGGCTACCAACTGCTGTGAAGGTAGATTTATCTGTTAAGATATGGGACAAAAGAAAATGTGCAAAGGATTCAAAACAACTAATAGAAAAATATGAACAATACTAATAAATACACTTATTAGTTTAAAAATCACTATGGAGATTCTCAATCATCCAGGTCATGGTTGTCCCAAAGGTGCTTTTTTTCCTTTGGGATAGTTTAAAAATACTTTTGAAAATACATTAAGATTGTCAAATTTATATTTCAGGATGAGGGGGAGGGAATCCTTTGGTGTTGTTTTGCATTTTTCCTCTAAGTTCTTCATATTTTAATATTTCCTCTTAATCTCAAAATTGAAATTTGATGACCATAAGTGGTACAGCCATAACTGGTATAAATAACATATCTGGTGTGGTGTTGTGTAGGTGAGTATTTCCATCTCCTAGGGAAGCTACCAGTGATTTCAGAAATGTATTGTTTTTTATTTTTAGCGGATCACCAATCATTCTGTTTGGGAAGAAATGCAATCTATTAATGGCATCCGTATGAGATCACCATTTATTATGCCAGGAAATGAACTGGAGAATTGTCTACTCACATGGGTCTTATCACTATGTTTTTCACCGTTTATGTATTTCTTGGCACAAACTCTTTCAAGAGAGAAAAGGAAATTAAAGGAGGTGATGAAGACGATGGGACTACGAGATGCAGCATTCTGGTGAGCTGTGGTTTCTTTTTGTCACCTGAAACCAGCAACTTCATGCGAGAAAAGAAAGCAGGAATCCACTGCTACTTAGCACAGAATTAAGCCAAGCACTGGTCATGAAACTGTTGCTGAAAATAGTGATTCTGTGTTGTTGTTTTTTCTCTCTCTCTCTCTTTTTGTAGGCTTTCCTGGGGTTTGCTGTATGGTGTGTACATATTGATTTTGTCCTGTGCAATGGCATTTATTTTGAAACATTTCTATTTCCACTTGAGTAACATTTCTACATTGTTTGTTCTATTCTTCCTTTATGGCATATCGAGTGTAAGTCCTCTATGTTTGTTTTCAGCGTATTTCCTGAACTGTTGAAATTCGTAATAGTTAAACTGCTTCAATGTCTGATTGAACTTTCTCAATATACATTTCTGTTTTGCTGGAGGGAAATTCCTGGAATCGGGTGAGAAGGAACTTGTATAAGTTAAAGGATTCCTTCCCCTGCTTTTTCCTCTGCTTTTCTGTTTCATATGAAACAGCCATAATGGAAGGGTTTGAAGGATCTTATGGTGCCAAAATGGCTCCAAATGGGTAGGTTATTCCCTTTAAGGCAGCGGCCCCCAACCTTATTTGTAGCAGGGACCGGTTTCGGAGAAAACAATTATTGTGACTGTATGTGTGCGTGCAGACACACACACACCAGAGAGAGAGAGAGAGAGAGAGAGAGAGAGAGAGAGAGAGAGAGAGAGAGAGAGAGATCTCAGATCTCTATTACTGCATGAAAATAATGCATAGATTATTGCATGGAACTCTTTGCAATTCATATAAAATGGCACAGATATATTTGGGGAAGTAATTTAATTGGATATTATTGCTAGTGGCCTTCAAAAAGCATGTATTCTTGAAAATTGGATTACAATCAAATATATATTAGGTGGATCATTGTGAAATTTATTNAGAGAGAGAGAGAGAGAGAGAGAGAGAGAGAGAGAGAGAGAGAGAGAGAGATTCTTTATACATAGTGTATGAATGTATATATAGCCAGATGACTTTCCCCCGTAGATACATATAAGGAAAAAATGTACGGTAACTTGTAAACTTACTACTTCATTGATTGAATTGGATATTAGCAAAGAAAACATTTCATCTTAAACTGGCAGTTTTCTCTCTTTCAGATATGCTTCTGTTTCATGATGAGTGCACTCCTAAAGAAGCCCAAAACCACTGCCTTTGTTGTCATCCTCTTCAGTCTTTGTTTTGGACTCCTTAGCATCACAACCACATTCAAGATACTGCCTTCAGCTTTGGAATTAATTTTCCACATATTCTGCACATTTGCTTTTGGTGCTGGGCTTTCAAAGGTTGAGTATGATGCTGTTTCTGGCATTTAAATCCCACCCTTCTAAGTATGGTAGAACATGCCTGATATATGATAATGCAGAGATTCTGGTCACCACTCTGTCTTTCTATTTCTATTCTGATACATAATCTACAAATAACTCTGCATAAATACAAAATGGCTTTTGATTCCATTCCATTCCATTTTTTTAATTTCATAGACTGAGTTCATGCTTACGTTTCTAGGAGACTAAAGTCTGATTTGTTAAAGGTTTAGTTAGATTCCAAATATTTGTTCTTCCTTGCCTGTTGTTTGTTTATGACGCTGTGGACTTTGTTTTTTTCATGCAGATTCTTTATTTCCAAAAATGTGGACAATCCCTCAGTTTGTCAGACATAATGTCTGAGTCATTCACTTTATTCTTGCTTTTTGATATTGTTTTATATATGCTGCTGACTTTCTATTTTGACAAGATTGTGCCTGGTAAGCATATTGTGATGAACATATGATAATTAGCAGACTGCCTTTCTGCAAATTGCATTTCTCTATTTCAGGTGTACTTCTCTGGAACTGATCATGTAAATTAATGCTGCAATTTGTCTGTAAAATACCTTTGTGAAAAAGGAGGTCCATTGCTTCTTTAGATTTATTGGCTTATAGTACATTTTAATCTCCTAGATACAATTTGTTCCCTCAAATATAGACAGTCTGCATTTTTGGATCTTTGCTCCCTATTCTATTTTCATCCAAAATCTCTTTAAAAACTCAGTAAAAAATGCACAACCAAAATGATACAGTGTCTTAATTCTGACATTCAGGATAAATTTAGAATAGTACAAAGGGGCACTCCTTATCAGTGTTAGCAATGAAAAAAAAAGCTTTTAAATCATTTTGCAAGGTAGATCTACACTTCTGCACTGGCAGTATCCTTCTCCACTTGCCTGCATATAATTCCACTTAATCTGTTATGGAAAATAAGAATTATTTGTTTGGCAAGAAAGCCACTTCTAACTATAAGTGAGTCCTTCCTGACAGCACGCTGGGTTTGTTTGTTTGTTTTTAAATTTGTTGTAATGCTGCAAGGTGTACTACAAGTGAAATGGCCATTCATCACTACTGAAGGATACATGTAGGAAAAGAGTAGGCTGAGCTGGAAAGCGGAGTAAAAATGTCATCAGTTTGGAGTCATTGTATTGCCACAAGAGACCCAAGTCCTGCCCCCTCTGAATTCTGTTGATCCTTACCTGTTGTCAATTTAGCACCACTGGCCATTAGTTAATCAGATTCTTATGAACAGATAGCAACAATAAACTCTTCTGTGCTTTGAACTCAGTGAATGCTCCTGGCCATTTGCACCTGCCAATACATTTCAGAATGTATTCTACCCTAATCAAATAAGTTTTTTGGTTAGTGTTGTGTCCCGGGACTTGCAGCAAGCAAGCCCGGGCGGTCGCCATGGCAACGGGCTGCGGAAGCTGCCCGGGGCCAGACAAACTGGCAACAGCTTGTGCGCATGCGCGGGAAAGCGCGCGCTCTGTAACGAGTTTACCCGGACCGTTTGTGTGGCTCTCAGAGCCGGTTGTAAGCTGAGAAGAGAAGCAGGAGGCCT
>NW_015386396.1:562132-565826 GCF_001527695.2 Protobothrops mucrosquamatus
CCCGGGACTTGCAGCAAGCAAGCCCGGGCGGTCGCCATGGCAACGGGCTGCGGAAGCTGCCCGGGGCCAGACAAACTGGCAACAGCTTGTGCGCATGCGCGGGAAAGCGCGCGCTCTGTAACGAGTTTACCCGGACCGTTTGTGTGGCTCTCAGAGCCGGTTGTAAGCTGAGAAGAGAAGCAGGAGGCCTGTGAGTCTCTGTTTACTGCAATGAACAATTAAGTCATTAAAGAAGCTTTTGGTTCACACTATGCCTGTTGAACTGTCATTTGAATCCAAGGATTTAACAGTTAGACTGGACTATTCTGGTGCTGCACCCTCAGTGAGCAGTCAGGGATTATTTGATTGGTCCACCCAGGTGCTTGATGGATTCTCTTGATTTTCTAAGGATGTTTAAGGACTTTCCTGAGATTCTGATGGGCAGTTTAATTTGAAGCCTTAGCTATCACTTGTAATGAGCAAGAGACAACAGTCTGGGTAGGATTGTTCCTGAGTAGCCTCTGCTGTTCACTGCTCCTGGGTGTATTACATCTGAGTTGGTTTATTGAGTTGCTCCATGAAATGAAGTAGCAGAAGAGATACCAAAAGACCAGGAACAACTGTGATTGAATGTATGTATTACTCTGGATTAAGGTCTATAGTCTAGTGATGAGAGAAGCAATAACATAGCTTTCTCCCCAGTCTTATTACCTCTGTGGAGTCCTGCTCAGTTAGAGTAGGCACAAGTCCATCTGCTTCCAATTCTGCTGTCTTTTAAAAAAGATTTTTTTTAACATTTTCAGTTTTTCAAACAGGCAATTTGTGATCTTGTTTGACTGATGATGGGTGGCTGGAACTTTCTTGCTTGTGATTGTAAGAATTTATAGTTATTTCAGATGTATGAGAACTTGATGGTCTTTAAAAATATCTTTTAGACAAATACGGGCTGCCTTATCCTCCCTTATTTTTTCTGAAGAAGAACTATTGGTTTAAATCAAGAAAGCCTGACACCAGTGATGTTCCTACAAATGAACAAAGTCGTGGAAATATTTTCAGTGAAAATATTGAACCTGTGCCTCCTGAATTCGATGGGAAGGAAGCCATTCGGTAAGAGTCTAGAAATATGGCATTAAATATTTGGAGCGATGGAAGATATTCTAACAGGACTATACTGTAAATTTCTCTTATTCATAAGTCTTGCCTCAACTCCATTCAAGACAATCTAGACTGTGCATTTGGAGAATACTAAGGATTTCCTTCTCAAAGTAAACTAATATAAAAAATATATCACTCCTGAAATACAAACTGGATTCATGTAATATTTCCAGTGACATGCCAAAAGTTAAGCGCGGGATATAAAATTACATCTCCCCCCCCCCCCCGTGGTGTATTGTAAGATCACAACATTTGTGAGAATAATATATGAATAATTAAAAAGTTCAATATTTCCGATTTTTTTAGATTAAATGACATTAAAAAAACATATAACGTGGAAAACACAAAAACGGAAGCTTTGAGAGGTAAGATATATTTGCAATCCATGTCTTAATCTTTTTCTCTTAATTTTCTTTCCTCAAATTCAATGATTTGTTCTACCATAGCACTGGTTTTGAATATATATACTGCCCTTTAGTGTGAAATTTAGCCCAGGAATCAGCCTTACTATGCTTTGTACAGATAGTCCATGCTTGAATGTCCATGATAGCACTTGATGACATTGTTGCCCCTTCATGTCCAAGGATTTTCAAAATTAGAAATATCTACAATGCTGAGAGATTGTTAAACAAAAAGGCAGTAGAATCTTACAAAAATATATTTTTTTTGTATAAGATTTCATAATTTTTTTGTTGAAAATGATGAAATCTTGTAATATGTTAAATATAAGCACTAATATTTCATGAATATTTTTTGGATGTCCAGAGGGAAACAAATGTTCACGAGATTTGACTAACCTCACACAATTCCAGTATTTTAAAACTTTAAAACTTGAGTGAACCCAAGCTTTTACGTGACATGATACGATGGAATCTGAAAGATTGATGACAAACTTGTAACCTCCTCTGGAAAAAAACTTCCCAAGGTCCTTTTCAATCTGCAGTATACAAACTTCATGCAGTTTTACAAGGTCCATCATGGGGGCTTCTGCATCTGTTTTGCTAGGGTTCCCATCAGCATCCTAATTGGCAATAGATGCTGGGAGAAAATCACTAGACTCCTGTGGAGGAGTGCACAACACCTTTTCTCTTCTTCCCAATGACCCCGATAAACCTAAGTAGTGGGCAAATTGTTGGGAAGATATATATAAAGATTCCCAGTCAAGAGGGAAAAATTATCACTGGCTGAAATTCATTACAGAATTTGGGACAAAAAATACTGTTTTTGAGATAGTGCTCAAGTTGAACAAAATACCTGAATGATAAGCAAATAGGACGATTATCCTGATTTGTGAAAGCAAACATAGTTCATTTGCAGACAACTTGAAAATACTTTTCTTTTATTAGGATTGGGCAGGTTGGCCAAGGATTTCAAATGCCCATTTGCAGATAGTGTTTTGAGTTCATGGACTGCCTAAAAACAAGAAACAAGCTTATCTCTAAGCTGTCTTTTCATTCTTAGCAATCCTTCAGATCTTTGGCTTGGCCATTTTTTCAAGACAACAATGGCAGAGTAGTGCTCACTGAAAACAGAAATCATTTTAGAAAGCAGCTCAAATTCTTCTTTTGAAACTTCATGTATCAAAACTGTTTTTTTATGTATCGCTGAACTTTTAGAGTTAACACATGTTCTTCTACATTAGGCTTGTCTTTGGATATCTATGAAGGTCAGATCACTGCAGTTCTTGGTCATAGTGGAGCTGGAAAAACAACATTGCTAAATATCCTTGGTGGATTTTGTAAGCCAACTGATGGTAAGAATCGAACTTTAAGAAGTGGTCAGATGCATGACTAATCCTAACCTAGTTTACATAAGAATAGTTCATCTGGACCAGACTAAGATCACGTGAAGTGTTAATACCACTTTACAATGCCTTGGTAAGGCCACACTTGGAATATTGCATCCAGTTTTGGTCACCACGATGTAAAATAGAATGTTGAGATTCTAGAAAGAGTACAGAGAAGAGCAACAAAGATGATTAGGGGACTGGAGGCTAAAACATATAAGGAACGGTTGCTGAAATTGGTATGTCTAGTTTAATGAAGAGCAGGATGAGGGGTGGCATGATAGCAGTGTTCCAATATCTCAGGGGCTGCCACATGAATAGGGAGTCAAGCTATTTTCCAAAGCACCCGAAGGCAGGACAAGAAGCAATGGATGGAAACTAACCCAAGAGAGAAACAACCTAGAACTAAGGAGAAATTTCCTGACAGTGAGAACAATTAACCAGTGGAACAACCTGCCTCCAGAAGCGGTGAATGTTCCAACACTGGAAGTTTTTAAGAAGAAACTGGACAGCCATTTTTCGGAAATGGTATAGGGTTTCCTGCTTGAGCAGGGGGTTGGATTAGATGACCTCCAATGTCCCTTCAAACGTCGTCTTCTTCTTCTTCTTCTTCTTCTTCTTCTTCTTCTTCTTCTTCTTCTTCTTCTTCTTCTTCTTCTTCTTCTTCTTCTTCTTCTTCTTCTTCTTCTTCTTCTTCTTCTTCTTCTTCTTCTTCTTCTTCTTCTTCTTCTTCTTCTTCTTCTTCTTCTTCTTCTTCTTCTTCTTCTTCTTCTT
>NW_015386396.1:566587-568493 GCF_001527695.2 Protobothrops mucrosquamatus
TTATTATTATTATTATTATTATTATTATTATTATTATTATTATTATTATTATTATTATTATTATTATTATTATTATTATTATTATTATTATTACTAAGCAGTCAGCCTTTTTCTCACAATGGTCAACCTCATCCTTCCTGGCAGCCCCAACTAAGATATGGGAGCCATTGCCCTGTCTGCTGTCCAGTAAATGGCATTCAGAGGCAAGCTACCTCTACAATTGTAATCATGATTACAAACCTCCATTTGAGCCCTTCAAACTGTAATACAATCATCTAAGCCACTGAAAGTCAACACAAGCAAAAACAAATCACCAGTTCCATTATGTACTTTGTGAAAATTTACTCTCAACCATGCTTAGAATTTGTAGGCTGAAGTTTTGTTTTTCCCTCATTATATTTAGGAGAGTGGTTCATAGATTGTTCGGGAATTTGCTTCCCTGAAAAATAAAGGCTTGTTCTGTCCCCAGGATTTTTTTTTTCCATCCAGAGCAGTTTTTCCTCTGGCTCACTGGAGAAGGAGATCTTTTGCTCTTGCCCTGCAATTCCCTCTCTCCCCAATTTACGTCCCTTTCACCTCTTTCTCTTTGTGTTGGGAGGGGTAGATTCATTAGGGCAGTGCTTAAAAATACTTTCCTAGGTAGAATAAAGCAGTCTTTTTGAACATTGGTATTATTTTAATACAATGATAGAACATGCATCATCCTCTATTAAAATATTACTAGCTTGCACAGTGTTAAAACTCACCATGTACTTTTTTTTGTTAATACTTACAGGTTCTGCAACCATTTTTGAGTACAATATAGCTGAAAGGAAAGATATGGAACAAATTAGGCAATTTAGCGCTGTGTGTCCACAATTCAATATTCAGTTTGAATGTTTAACAGTGAAGGAAAACTTAAAGATATTTGCTAAACTAAAGGGGATACCATTCAGTGATATAGAAAATGAGGTAAGCATATATTCAGAAAAATATAACCGAGTTGTGCTTGAAAAGGATAGAGAAATAGCTAAGTAAGGTACTGAAATGCAACTGCTTTATAGCACTGTCATCAGGATTCTTGAGATCACACGGGTGAGCAAACCACAGCAGTTCTATCTAGTCAGCAATGTCTGCCTTTCAAATATGACTGACAGTATTGTTAAGATCCAAAGCCTTATAAAATGTATGTATATTGATAGATTGTACTTTAGTTTTCAATCAAGACTGAAAAACATGCTAAGAAATTTAACAGATTTTAATATCAATGTACAAAACACACATTGTTATACTTTATAGGTAGAAAAAATTGAGACTCTCTTGGATATCAGTGCCATTCAGAATACACAAGCTAAGAATTTAAGTGGTGGACAAAAACGAAAATTGACTCTTGCGATTACTTTCCTAGGACAACCACAGATAAAAATCACCCATGGGCAAAAAGATCTATTGCCCATATTTTTCCTTCCTTCCTTCCTTCCTTCCTTCCTTCCTTCCTTCCTTCCTTCCTTCCTTCCTTCCTTCCTTCCTTCCTTCCTTCCTTCCTTCCGCCTTCCCTCCCTCCCTCCCTCCCTCCCTTCTTTCCATCCTTGATCTGCACAAGATTATAGAAGTCCCTAATTTAAATGTGTAATTCCAGATTTTTCTGTATGTAAAAGTTGATTCCTTTCTTCTAATAGGAAATAATTATTGAAAGGACAAGGATTTTGTTGTGTCCCGTGCCTGCAAAAGCAGGCGCGGGAAGTTGCAAGAGTCCCGGGCATTTGCAAAAGCTGCCCGGGACCAGACTGAGCGGCGCCGGCCTTGCGCACATGCGCAAGGCGGGAAAGGACTGCCTTGTGATTGGTTGGAATTGCCCGGGGATCGGAGGGTATATATAGAGGCTTGCGCGCCTCTGGGCTTGTCGTTGTTCGTAGATTGGAAGCAG
>NW_015386396.1:569376-579644 GCF_001527695.2 Protobothrops mucrosquamatus
CTGAGCGGCGCCGGCCTTGCGCACATGCGCAAGGCGGGAAAGGACTGCCTTGTGATTGGTTGGAATTGCCCGGGGATCGGAGGGTATATATAGAGGCTTGCGCGCCTCTGGGCTTGTCGTTGTTCGTAGATTGGAAGCAGAGAATAAAGACTTGTTAGAAATGCTTCGTCTCAAGTGCCATTATTCTCCGGACTTAACAGATTTAGTATACCTTTCTCTGGCTTTATTTCTTTGAAAAATTCAATTCTATTCTCAAACGTTTCTGAAAACGTGCTTGATCTTTTTGTGCAAAGTGAAATGTTCACATCTGGGTTGATTTCATTTTAGTTGCCAAAAATTAGATTTCATAAATGTTATTCTAAACTCAATGAATTTGCAATGTTCTCATTTAATCATAAAGAATGATTGAACATCTATCCTGAATGATATTTCTTAATATTATATACACTTGTATATAATATATAGGTAGTCCTCAATTTACGAGCACAATTGAACCCAAACTTTCCACTGCTACGCAAGAGAGTTGTTAAGTGAATTTTGCTCCATTTTATGACATATCTTGCCACACATCTGCAGTTGTTAAGTTAGTAACACAGTTGTTAAGTGAATCTGGCTTCCACATTGACTTTGCTTGTCAGAAGATCGCAAAAGGTGATTACATGACCCCAGGACACTGCAACCGTCATAAACATGAGCCTTTTGCCAAGTGCTCAAATATTGATCATGTGACCACAGGGATGCTAAGTCATTAGGTCATTAAGTGTGAAAAATAGTCATAAGTCACTTTTTTCAGTGCCATTGTGTCTTTGAATTGTCACTAAACAAATGGTTGTAAGTCAAAGACTACTAGTAGGCCCATCATGCTGTTTCCTCCTTAGGCTAAACAATATTAAACAGAGTAAAGAAAAGAAAAGAAAAGCCAAAGAAAATAAGGAACAACATAGGAAAAAAAGAAAGAAATGTAGCTCAAACTAATTTAGATCACCACTCGCTGTATTTCTCCATGTTTTTCTGTCCTTGCAAACCATTCTTACTTCTGTCTGTATATAGTGCTTCATACATGGTTTTGTGTTACAGTAGTTTTTAAACATTTCATTCTGTCCTTTTGAGGATGTTATTAGTTTCTTCTCTGTCTTTTTCATGCTCTGGACCCTTTCACTCTTCTCTCACATTTGTCTTGAAATTAGATGATTATTAGTTCTCTTTCTGTGACCAAACCACTTCAACATACCCATCATTTATATTTATATTCTTTATATTCATTCTTGATTCTAATTTTTGTTTCACTGCATACATGCTTTCTAGCACGGGAAACAGTACATAGTCATCTACTTGCTCTAATATGAATAATATGCCGTTATAGCCATTTTAATGTCAGCTTGCATTTAATTTCTCCTTTCAAATAACACTTTCTTGGCATACAAATCATTAATTTTAAATGCATGTTTGTTGTTGCACTTTTCAATCAATCAGGTGCTTCGGATTATTTGGATTTGCCAGCGATATTGAAATACCTTTGTGTACTCATATACTACCTTTGAAGTATACAACCTTGAATTTTCTACGTGTACAAACCATTCTTTAGTTCAAACCTATTCAGGTTTCTCTAAACCTGATAGCATAATTTCTCTCTCCCATTCATTTCTCAATATGATTGGATTAAAATATGTACTTTTTGTACTTCTCACCTGCAGGTATTATTACTAGATGAGCCAACTGCAGGATTGGATCCTTATTCTAGACACCAGGTATGGACTCTCCTAAATGAGCAAAAAGCAGGTCGAGTCATTCTGTTCACCACCCAGTTCATGGATGAAGCTGATATCCTTTCTGGTGAGTAGATTTTTTTTTATAATAAAGCAATTTACAATATAGGAAGAAACATAAAGTAAGAGGAATACAGGTATATTGTAATGTTACTTCTGTGTATGTTGTCAGATCTCTTTTTGTTTCTATTTAGTAGAACAAAATTCCTTTGAACTGCATAGAGAACTGCTTCATTTAGCATACTAAGCATCTTTCCATACTACACTGAAAATGTTCAGTGTTCCATAAGCTTGGGGCCCACTTTATGCATTCTGAAGCCCCAATAAAACGTTGGATGCTAAATCTTCTACTTCTATTTCTAAGAGCCGTGGTGGCACAGTGGTTAGAATGCAGTATTGCCGCTAACTCTGCCCACAACCAGCAGTTCGATCCTGACTGGCTCAAGGTTGACTCAGCCTTCCATCCTTCTGAGATGAGTAAAATGAGGACCCAGATTTTGGGGGGCAATATGTTGACTCTGTAAACCGCTTAGAGAGGACTGTAACGCATTATGAAGCAGTATATAAGTCTAAGTGCTATTGCTAGTGCTATTTAATGAATGTTGTTTAATGAATTCGATGTGATGTTTTTATTTTCCACACTAAGCTTACTCTTCACTTTTTACTATCTTCTATCTACCCACTGCCATTGTCCCCTTCATTCTTTCTTCCTTGCATTCCATCAGCTATTCTTTCTTTGCATTCATTTATAGCATAATGATTGAGGTGTTCTCTCTTCTGAGTCTTTGCAAGCATTTTCATCCAAACAGGGTACAGTTTCAGAGTCTAATGAACAAATTACTATAATTTTTCATAATTTCCTACTAAGAAGCATTTTACATTGGGAAACAAATTCAATCTCAAGAGTTAGGCTGAGAATTTCTTGAAGAAAAGAGGCCTGATAGACACTCCTGAGAACAAAAAGATTTCATTTTATGAAGATAAGCTGGAGGGAGTGACTTAAATTTAATGACTTAATTAATTAGGATGGATTTTTAAGTTTGATATATGTATTGAAAAAAAGCTTTAAGGCAGTTTTGTACGTATAAAATGAGTTTGTAAATGTATGTCTTCTGTCTTTTTATGTAATGCTGAATAATTCCCAAAGTTTGTAAAATACTATTGATTAAATTTGAAAATAAGAGAAGAAAAAGATTTACTCCATGAGGATAAACTCAAGGGAGAGATTTGAATTCAATGAGCTAATTGGAGTTAATTGGGCTTATATGGGTGTGATATACTGTATATATATTTGAATGAAAGCTCTAATGTAGTATTGTGTTTTGGGTTCTGGGTTTAAAATGAAGGGGTTACTTGAATATTTTTTAAAGTTAGTAAAATATCAAAATTAGAAAAAGTGTTTTCTCCCTTTAGGGTTAAACAAAAAATAAAATAATATAGAAGATTTTTTAAATATGAATTGTGATAAAGATTAATGAGTTAACAAAAGCATATACTATTCCCCACAGCAAAGGGAAGCAGAGATGGTCAAATTGATTATTTTATCCAAAAAAGAGAATACATTGAAATTGCTTCTGGATTTTGTGCCTGTAATGAAAAAAGAAATGAAACTTTGATTTTATTTTTGCTAATTAGATAGGTTTATTGTTATAGAAATGATTTGTACGTACTGCTGTGTAAAAGTAAAAAGTTGTGGTTGTAATGTTGTTACCTTCCACTGTGTTAAAGAGTGTCGGAAGTTGGTGCCTTTTTCTTTCTTTTTCCCTCTTTACACTATATCTTTTTTTCCTTTTCCTCTCCCTCCTCCTACTTTTCTATTATTTTTTTTGAATTTTTCTTTGTATTTTATATTTTGATAACCCAATAAAAGTTTGAACAAAAAAAAAGAGTTAGCCTCGACTGATTGTAGTTTAGCTGGGACCACTCAGTGATCATAGTACTGGAGCAGAGATTTGGAATATGGGATATTGTAGTCGTACATACATTATGTAAGCTTATCCTATTGCAAGGGAACAAATCTACTGTTATATAGTAATAAAACCAATTACAATGCATATGCTTATCATAAGGACTAATTGATGTCAAAGTATTTGTTGGGTTTCTTTTGCTGACTCACTTTTCTAAAACACCCATTCGTTGACAATTGGAATTTGGCGTAGAGGGCTTTGTATTGCTAAACAGATAACAACAAAAATGCTATTGCTTGCTGTTTCTCTAGATCGCAAAGCTATTCTCTCACATGGCAAGCTGAATTGTGTTGGCTCATCTCTGTTCTTGAAGAAAAAATGGGGAATTGGCTATCATTTAAGGTACTAGGACTATGACAACATGGCATTTTATTTGCTTGGCAATTGTGGAATGTTTCCTATCAATCCGATGCAGTCTTGGTTAACTTAACGTTCATTAATTCCTGCAATTATTCATTCACCCTTTTCCATTTGCAAAATGGAATTCTCAAGGCACTTATTGATTAGCCATTAAAATAATTAAATGAATAAAGGAAGAAAAGTGCTACAAAAAGTAAAAACAGCACAAAGAGCAGCTTCAGCTTATTTAAGTAAAACCTCCAAATCCAGGAAGAATCCTGCTTGATGACTGAGGCAGACAGAATTTGGGATCTAGTCAGTAATTACTGCCGTGGTGCTCATGAATTCCTGAATTGAACAAGTGCAAGTGGCCCTCACTGAGGATACCAATATTCTTAGAATCTATAAATTCCTATTAAAGTTTGAAGACAAAAGGGTAATTGAGGAATATATAAATCTAAAAATAAACAAATCGACAAATTCAGTAGATCTACAAAGACATTTTTAGTTTGAGCGAGGAACTGAAATATTTATAAATCTGCTATAAATTTAGCAATTTTCTGTTTAATATGGGATCTTATAGAAGTTGCCAAACCAAAACTCCAAGCAATCTTAACCTGCATGATTAGTAATAAGGGGCGCTGGAAGATGACATTTAGCTATATAGTTAGGATGCAGTTATACAAAAGGGTATTTAATGAAATGTGATCTAATGTAATAATGATAGTTCTATGAATGAGCGGGGAGATTTAGATAAAATATCAAAAACATAATATCACATTATGTGTTTCATAGCTACAGGATAAATGTTGAAAGAAATTAAATACTAGATTTAAATTTAGCCAACTTTAAATGATTGAACTTGGTCAGAAATTAACAGATTCTTTCTTAAATGATTTTCTCAAATATAGAAACCTCTCAGTTTAGGCAATTTGGGGGGAAAAATGATAGACATTAAAGCTGAATGTCCATTAAACCAGAATATTTTTATGCATTGATATTTTATATAATTTTGCATATTAGAAGCATGTATTTTATATGTGCATGTATGTATTTAAATAATTTATATGATTGCCCATCTTGCAGTTTGTGATTATGGATGACTTACATAAGGTTTTAACAAAAAGAAAATAATAAATGAAAATAAAAATGAAGTCCATAAATTCAAGGGTTTACTGGGAAAAAATGCAACTCTTAGCCATTGCTGTCTGCCCAAATGTTTGTTTAACATGAACAGGATGTATATAAATGAAATTTGTGATTCTGAAAGAACAACGTCACTGGTTAAGCACTACATTCCTTCGGTGAAATTATCAGGACAACATGAAAATGAGCTGAGATACATCCTGCCTTCAGAACACGTGAATAAATTTCCAGGTAATTATCGAGTAAATAAAAATAAATTTAGTCACTGTTTTCTGAAAGAGCCCATATAGTTGAAGTCATCTGAATTTAACTTGCTTTCTATTATATGCCAAAGGACCTATAATAGACAAATCAAAGTCAAACATATGATTTGTTTTTGTCCACTCAGATTTGTTCAGTGAAAGTGATCAACAGACAGATCTAGGAATACTTGACTATGGAGTTACTATGACAACTCTGGAAGATGTCTTCCTTAAACAAGAAGGAAATGAAAAAAATTCCGGTAAAGTATTTGGAATATCTTCTGCTAGAAGTACTTTAGGGTAATAATTGAAGAGATATAGCAAAGTGTAATGAAGAGATTTGGGTGTCAGAAGCTAGAATGGAATAGAGAGGGATGAAGGTTAGAAAACGAAGACTTTCTTCAACTGAAATAAGCATACTGAAAGATATTTTTGAAACTTACCTTAGATTATGGAGTCCGTTATGAAGGGGAAGGAGAAGAACCAGGAAAGGATGAAATGGAACAGAATCTGCTGTTGCTGTCAGAGATGGGGAAAGTGACAATGAAGGGCTTAGGACTCTGGAGACAACAAGTTTATGCCATTGCAAGAATGCACTTTTTAAATCTCAAGAGGGAATGCAAAATCTGGGGAGCCCTGTGAGTGATTTATTAATTATATTTGAAGCATGTTGAATGTACAATCTTCTTATGGAATAAGGGCCAAAATATATGCCATGATTGACGTGAAAATCTGTCTGCATGAATCTTGAACAAAATACAGGTAATCCTCAAGTTACAAGTGTAATGGAGCCTGCCAATTACATTCATAACCCAAGGATTCGTAGGACTGAATCATATAACTTGAACATGATCACTCCCTGCTTTTGCCCATGCATTTGCTAATTGAATGCACAGATCATTAAGGGCATGAGGTATCTCAGGGTGGGGAAGTCCATGGGGGGGGCCTAGTGCTTCCAACCATGCAAGGCCTCCCCCAACCCACTGAGATATCTCATGCTTCCCCCTCCCCCCCATCCTGCCCAACTGGGTCACTTAACTTTCATAAATCTCAACGATCAAGGGAGCTGTCTCCTCTCCCGCCTCTGCTGCAGTTTTGCCTTGAACAAAGGCTTGCCGAGGCCTGCAGGGATGAGAGATTGTGTCCTTATAGGCTCCAGTCATCTTTGCAAAAAGCCTTTGCTGCCGAGAACGAAGGCTGGGAGGAGTGTGCATGTCCCTCTGGGTCTCTGTTTACGGCAGCAAAGGCCTTTCCTCAAGGATGCACATGCCCTTCCCGGCTTCCGTTCTCGGTGGCAAAGGCTTTTTGCAAAGATGGCAAAAGGCTTTGCAAATGGAGGGAAGGCTTTGGTGCTTCAGGCCTTCCCTCCATTTGCAAAGCCTTTTGCGGCAGATCTTGTCCAGGCCTCTGTTTGCAGAGAGCAGAGGCCTAAAGTACCATGAGATCATGTGAGATCAGTAGCGCGATCAAAGGCCTGAAGCACTGAAGCAGGCCAAGAAACTGAAAGTTCGCTAGATCTTTGCAAAGTGAGTGTCCACAGGCCCAGTGCCTGTGGAGACCCAGCAGGGGGTGGGAAATAGGCAGGGCGAATGTTGCAGTGCCTCTGCGGGCATTCGTAAGGGTGAATGACTGCCATGGAGCTGCAACATTCGTAACTTTGGGACTGTCGTAAGTACTTGGGGGGGGGTTATGTCATAACTTTGAATGGTCACTAAGTGAACTGTTGTAATTTGAGGATTACCTCTCTAAAGATAATCTCCCTCCCTTCCTCTTTCTTTTGTCTCCCTTTCTCTCTCTCCCTCCATCCCTCCCTTCTTCCATCCCTCCCTCTATCTCTCTCATTCTCCCTCTCCCCCTCTCCTTCCCTCTCTCTTAATGATCATTAAAGGGTCCAAGGATATAAAATATTTCTTCTCCAAGGATGAAGACAAATTAGAGAGAGGGCACGGATGATCCCCTGGATATTTGTGCAAACAAATCTTGCTATACTCCGATTTCACTCTGAAAATATCAGATTTTGTCAATGGAATTTTTGATCCTGTGAAGTTGCTCTGTCCATGTTATTCGTTAACTAATTATAAATTTTATTAGAAAAGTACATCTACTTTTCCTCATATAAAGATATTATAAAACTATAAAACACACAAAATTATGGGTTGGGAAAGACCTGCTTTGTTTTGTATTACCAGGATGCCATTTGTTTCATATACAGTAAGCAATTTAAAAAAAAAAATAGGATTTTTAAATAGATAGAACTGCAATTTGTTTTCCTCAGTGGTTCAAAACTTAGGGGAATTAATAAAGATCACTTTTCCTCTAAATAATGTTGCTCTCACTAGCTTAATAAATTAAGTAGAATGACACTAGTTGGGTGTCACATCTCTGTTATGCTTAATCTGTGTTTCTCTTTTGTTACAGTTTACTAATTTCTGGAATCATTTTATTACCTTATATATTTCAAACTGCTTCCTTTGCTGTTTCGTTGACCATGCATTATGCAGAGCTTCATCCTGGGTTATACTTTCAGCCAGGAAAGTGGCATTTCAAGGAAAAATCTGGACTTCTGATCCTTAACAACACAGGTAAGGGCGAAGAATATAATGTTCTTTTTTTCATAGTATTTATATTACAAATTACAAATGCAACGATAAAAACTAATAAGAAATAAACCAAAGAAAAGAAATAATAGAAAAAGAAACAATTCACCATCTACTGAAGTACAACAAATGTTCTTTTCTTCCTATATCTCATCACTTATCTATAAACAAATCGTTAAAACTTCGTTTCAGCCCTGATCACCAAAACTCCATTAAGGGTTATCCGAGATAATAACATACTTTAACCTTGATCAAATAAACCAACTTTATATTCATTCCTTTTAGTTCTGACTATTTTGAACTTTCCCTTCAAGTAATGTCCTAGAACTTCATTTCTTTTCTTCTTCTTTTTTGTTCCTTCTTACAAAATTTTTCAAAGCTTTAACAAGCCTCTTTTGTAAATCCAATTTAGGAAAATTATTCAAGCCACTCTCTTGCTTTGTTATTTGTGCAGTGCTTTTATTTATTAAGACATTTGCCAGCTTCTTTTTTATGTCCAATATGACATATTTTTTTAATCATTTTTATAGCTGGTTGTTTTAAAATAAACTTTCAAATCAGTGTCAGTCTTGTCAGGTAAAACTTGTGCCTCTTCCATAACATCTTTTACATCACAGTCTATCTATAGAGGCAGACATTCTTAATAAAATGATTTCTGGGTCCATTGTTCAAAAATATGATTCAATATTTCCAATGTTAAAATAGCTTGATTTACTCGGTATCTATAAGTCAGATTTGAGTAGTCTCCTCCATTACTTGTAATCTTTAGTTCCTTCTAGTTGCCTCTAGTGCCCAATTTTTAAAGACTTTTTTTTAAAGATTTCAGAACAAAAACATTTTTCCATGGCAAGGATTCTTTGTAATTACTTCCAAAATCTCACTAGCTAGCTAGCTAGCTAGACAGACAGACAGATTTAGAGTTTGAGAAAGGTAGAGCATCAGAGTTATCCATCCTAATCTACAATTAAATGTGAATTGAATATTAGATATAAGATTATATTTAAATATTGTATTGTTGATTATTTAGTACTCTTTTCTTTGTTTGGAAAGTAAATACCCCATAAATTTATCTTGTCCTCCTTTGTTTTATTTTCTAGGTGAAAAAATTGACAATTTTATCCAGGCAGTAAAGAACCAGAACATTCTTATGGACGTAATCTCAGGTAACAATATCAGTGACCAGCTGGCTCACAATGGGGCCATACAAGTAGACATTGAAGACAAGGTAACATTGAATTCTTTCCCTTTTCATTTTGGAAAAATGAAACAATGGATTTAATAGAATTGACTGAGAAGATTATAGCTGCCTTTGGGGAGTATAATTTTAACTATATTTTAAATATAATTAATATATATTTAATTATATTAATTAATATAATTTAATTATATTTAGAGTCCACCATGTATGTAGGATATCAGATTTGGAAAAAAAAAGGAAAGAATGATTGTTCCTTGTTTTTACAGTCCTTGACTTATGATTATAAATGAGCCTGGGATTTTGGTCATAAGTAGTTAGAGTCATAAGTCGAGGTATCACGTGACAAAATTCAAAGTTGCAATGACTTTCTTAATGACAGTTGTTAAGCAACCACAGCAGTTTCTAAGTGACTATGATAATTGTTAAGCAAATCCATTTTCCCTGGCCTAAGAGGCTTTTTTTGTGTCAGAAACTGGAAATAAATGCTAAAACCTGGCAAACCCCCCCCCCCTCAAATTGTAGTCATTTGCAGGATGCTGCAAACGTCTGTAACAGTGAGCCAGTTGCGGAGCTCACCAAATGGGAGGGTGTGCAACTGTCATAACTCCAAAAACATGTTGTAAGTAGCTCTGAGGAGTCTGTCGTAACTTTGACTAGTTGTTAAATGACTGGTGGTAAGTCAAAGACCTCCTGTAATCTAAAATGGGGCATAAATAGGAACACTTCACGTTTGGATACAATAATGGCCAAATGTTGCATCATGGTCTATTGCTACGTTAACCTTCCAAACAAAAGTATATTTTAGAGCATAACCTTCATTATAGTAATCTTATCCTTCAAGAACGGTAACTTTAAGGAAAAGTGAAGGCTAATTAGGATATTCATGCTGCAATGGATAGAATACTAGAGAACTTTTAATACCATGAAATTTTAAAGTTTGCTTTTTGTAAGAGTGTATGTGTTCCCCCCCCCCCCCCAATGATATGAGCCTTTGAGTGGAGAGTTTCCAATCC